>NC_085874.1:17741430-17913930 GCF_034702125.1 Engraulis encrasicolus | reverse complement strand
TGTCTAAGTCATATTAGGATTGCAGCTAACAAAGAACACACAGTAGGCTATGCCATGTGAAAAGTATCACATGTACAGTACCAGCGAGTCAGAAAAAGGCTGAAGAATGTCTAACTAGGCCTCTCCTGGGATGTAGATCAACATGAGCCATGCAGCCTCCATGTTAGACACAGTATCATTTATGTGGCATCCCCAGGTCTGCTGACAGTCCGAGTGCCCTTCAGAGGGCAATGTGTCTCCAAAAACAAATCTGTAACTCTGTGAGTTTTTGTCATTGAAACATATAAGTCACACCATTAGAAACCATATTCCATATATATATATGAAATGAAAATACTTGAAAATGTTAGGGTGGTGCAAGCAGCCTAAAAGCCTCTGAAAAGCCTTAGACCTCAGAGGTTTAACTGGGCCCAGGACAAAATCATCTGAAAGGGCCCCCCTCTCAATGCATGCGATGTAATATGAACCCGATTCTGGGCCGACTCTCTCTATGGGCCCTGGACAATTTACCCCTTTGTTGTCGTCACCGCCAACCTTTCCCCAAAAGCTTCCTTTGTGTGTCCGATTTACACATGTTACATACACTGCTGTTAGATACCGTATCATGTATGTATCCCATCATACATGTTACATACAGTCACTGCCTCACTGCCCTGCCCGCTCGATCACTCGCTTGCTAAGCAGGGGCGGTTCTAAGGGGTGGCAGGGGGTGGCATTTGCCCCCCCAGAAATATGATTTGCCACCCCAATTAAGAGCCCTGATTGTGACCAATAGCCTTAATGCTTGACATAATTTCAGACATAGAACTTTAGGTTGCAGGGTTTTACTTTAAGGAATTCACTGTATCACAAAAGTGTGTGTTGATTATATAGTGTTTATAATTTCCCCTTAGTGTAGGAGCATGCCCCCCTGAAATACACTTCGCCACCCCTTTGCCACCCCAAGAATAAATGTCTGGAACCGCCCCTGTTGCTAAGGCACCTGCAGATGCAGGAACAGATGAGAGCTGGCCAGGGGTGATTGCTTTTCCCATCTACTCCTCCTCCTCCATCTCTTCCCACACTCCTCTCCACATCCCTTCTTCTTCTTCTTTTTCATTCTCTTCTTCTTCATTCTCTTCTTCTTCTTTTTCTTCTTCTTCTTCTTCTTTTTCCTCTTCTTCTTCTTCTTCCTCCTCCTCTTTTTCTTCTTCTTCTTCTTTTTCCAGGGATCATCTTGTGAGGCCGGCCAGGCTTTCTTCACATGGAGAGGTTAAACGATGGGAGAGGGAGTTGCATGGAAGTTGTAAAAATAGATGAAAAAAGGAGAGAGAGAGAGAGAGAGAGAGAGAGAGAGAGAGAGAGAGAGAGAGAGAGAGCATGAGAGCAAGAGAGAGAGAGAGAGAGAGCACAAGAGAGAGAGATCGCAAGAGAGAGCACAAGAGAGAGAGAGAGAGAGAGAGAGAGAGAGAGAGAGAGAGAGAGGGAGCCATTTGGCTGCTGCTGGGGGTTTCTCTTGTCCCGGGTGTGTAGTCCGCAGCTGAAATCACTGAAGATGTTTGTGTTTAGAGGAAAAATTTCACATCGATCATTCATTTAGTGTGGGAGGTGGCCGGGCATCACTGGGGGAATGGAGTGTGTGGGGGGGTTGTTGTTGCGTATTTTTATTTCATTTGACAGGCCATTCTGTTGAGGTGAGGAGTAAAATGGAGGATATCATATCATCAGTGGCGTTCAGAAGTTATGGGGTTACATTTTTCTTTCTGACCTGTTTAATTGCATTTCATAACCGTTGAAACATTCATCATGGGTCTCCCCCTTTGGGCTGTGGCGATCAGGCGTTCACACACATGACATGTGTATTGTTTGGCTTGTTTCCTGTTCCAATATGACAGAATATATATTTTACAAATATACATTTACTGGTAATTTCTCATGTGCTGGTAATTATGGTCCTACTTGTCAAAACAAATAGGCCATTGGTGTACTCTACGTAGAACGCAGGTATACGGAGTATACCCACTTCTGAATTTTAGGGGTTTCAGTATACCCACTTAAAATTGATTGATCCATTATTTAGAATAGCATAAATATTTACAGTATACCCACTTCAAAAAATGCTAGAATATACAGTATACCCACTTCAAAAAAATAGACTACACCGCTGGAAATAGCCCCCTATTTGAACCACTGAGATGCGGTCATCTTTACATTAATACACAAATCTTTTCTATGTATTATTCATCTGCTCTTTGATATGAAAACGTCTTTTGCCCAGTTCAATTCATTTCACCACGTGTTCCTTCATCTGTTTAACCTGCTTGCGGACATAACAAAATATGTTTTGAGAATTCAGGTGTAGCTTAACCAACTCTCTCTCTCTCTCTCTCTCTCTCTCTCTCTCTCTCTCTCTCTCTCTCTCTCTCTCTCGCTGTACCTCACCTTAACCGCCGTTGCAAGCCATCAAAGTCATATTGCCAGTGAATTATGTCCGTTATTTCTTCCTTTTTTTAGTCACAGCAAAAAATAACCCTGTGATGAATGGTCTCTTACATGTCAAACATCAATATGGCTGCCCAACTCCAAGGGCTGTTGTTGGCATGGTTACATCGTCCAGAACAGGTCCCTAGTGTACGGATGGTATTTTATTCAGTGACAGAGAATGCTTTAACGTTTCAGAAAAAAAGGCTAGGGCCTGTGCAGTCATCTCGGCCGGAGCGAAGACTGAGACGGCTCGCCCATGTATATTTTCCTTGGCGGTCAGTGGTGCCTGGAGCCCAATACATTGTGTCTCTCTTTTTAGTACTATTTAACGTACAAACTCCAAAACTCACAAATGCAGTATAACCCGATGGAATGTTTCCACACGCACGTGTACCATATACAACACACATACAAAAACACACACGCTCACACACACACACACCAAAACATGCAATATATAACTCCCAGAAGCCCCCACCGATGAGACAGTGGACAGTGGATTGATGGGTATATCCCAAGCAAGCCTTTCACTTTCTTTGGCTTTCTCTATTTCTCTATCTCTCTCTCTCTCTCTCTGGCTCTCTCTGTCTGTCTGTCTCCCTCTCTCTGCCTCTCCGCTCCTCTCTGCTCACTGGAGCTCAGCGCAGTTCCTACTGTTTTTCTGTCTGTTGGTGGCCCTGGCTTCTAATCACCCACCGCGCTCCCAGTGAGGCCATAAATTGCTCAGATGAGATGAAGTCCTTGTGTTGCCCCCCTCCTCCTCCTCTACCTCCTCATCCCTCCATCCATCCCACCCTCCTTGGCTTGCCTGACCCCCACCCCCCTCCAAAAAAAAAAAAACATACAGGCAAAAAACATCTTAGCCGGACGGACGGACGGGCCTGGCCGAGCGGGTGTTTTGACAGGCCTGGGCTCTAAATCATTGTTTTATGACGGCAGGGGAAAGCTGCGGGCCCGTGTTCCTCTCGGCCCACTGATTTATGCTCATTGGGGTCTGGAGAATATGATAATTTGGCCCCCGAGCAGATGGATCCAGGGAGATGCCACAAGGGCCTCCTCTGTCCCGCGCGTTCTCACCGACCACCGCGCCGCAAATGGGATCCACATGCGCCGAGCCGTGCTTTAGCCGGTGAGAGAGAGAGACACAGAGAGACAGAGACAGAGAGACAGACACAGAGAGAGAGAGAGAGAGAGAGAGAGAGAGAGAGAGAGAGAGAGAGAGAGAGAGAGAGAGAGAGAAAGTAAGCGAAAGTAAGCCTATACCTCCATCCGAAAGACCAAACAACAGACCGACATCTCTGTTCGCATCCCACCCCTCCACTCCCCGTCCCCCTTCCTCGACTAATGGCGCGGCACAGAAGGGATTATGACATCAGTGAGCGTTGTCTTTTTTCGAGTTTGTGGTCGTAAATAGTGACTAAATGACTTTGTGCTACAGGTGCAAACGTGACGATTTGAAGCTCGCTTCTTGATGAGGCAGAGGAACGTGTGTGTGTGTGTGTGTGTGTGTGTGTGTGTGTGTGTGTGTGTGTGTGTGTGTGTGTGTGTGTGTGTGTGTGTGTGTGTGTGTGTGTGTGTGTCTGTGTGTGTGTGTGTGTGTGTGTGTCTGTGTGTGTGTGTGTGTGTGTGTCTGTGTGTGTGTGTGTGTCTGTGTGTGTGTGTGTGTGTGTGTGAATGTGCGTGTGTGGTGGTGGGTCATGCTCAGCCAGGAGGGAAGATGACAGTGAAGTGATGTGGGAAGGACCTCCATGCAGAATTTAATGGCTTGAGAAAGACTAACAGAGGCTTTTGCACTGCCCACCAGGTTTTCTTTGGGATTTATTTCGCATGATTCAGGCTGAGAAAAGTTATCTCTGCAACTGTAAGTCACACCATTTAATCTTATTACACGTCCATCTCTTTCAGCTCCACGGGGCCACAGGAGAAGCCGTTGGAGTAGATTTAAGCGCACAGGCCGGAGGCCCCATGAGAACATTAGTTATTAGTAATAATACATATTACCAAGCAGAAGAAGAAGAGAGAGAGGAAACAGCAGCAGCAGATGAAGTACATATTCAACTTAAACCCGTTTTAGCCTGATGACTCGTATGTTGTTTGACCTTTGGTGCCAGGAGCGACATACGCTGCATTCAGGCTCTTGAGATTTTAGCTTTTTAAGAAAAATGTGGGTATGTTATTGTTATGTATTTTGTTTCTTATATTTAGTATTTTATAGACTGAGGGCAACTTCCCAACAAGGACTTAGGCATTCAGCAGACGTTTTTTTGCATGTGCTTTAGGCATCAATGAGTTAAATAAGTATAATTAAAACCATGTCATCAAACATATGGTTATATATGCTGATTAATAATAACAATTATTGAATCCTACTACTAATATAATACATAATGATATTACCTACTACCACTTAAGATAATACTAATAATGTTGTCTCCCCCCCCCCCCCCCCCCCCCCCCCTCCCCCCCCACAATTGGTAGCTGGATCCCCTGTGCAAATATGTCCACCTGTACCAGCCTGGCAGTTGGTGACAATGGATACAAGCTGCTGCTGCACCAGTGGCACTCAGCATCATCAGGGTGACATAACCATACACAGTACAATCCAGAATGAATTGCAGCTCTGCAGCCGTGTGCCTTCCCTCCATGATGATTTACTGAGACTCAGTGGGACGATCTGAGTCAGAATGTTGTTTAGAATTGGCAGCCATTTTGGCTTCTATTCCCCCCCTGTCCCTTTCCATCTTCACTGCGCCACCAGACAGGTTTTAAGAATGTTACGAGACATTTTTTTTTTTGATTGGAGGGCAGGCAAGCTGACACGTTAGCGGGATAGAATTCCCGCCCACTTTTTCCCTTCTCCCCTTTGGATGCACTTTACTCCTTTCTTGTGTTTTTCTTTTTTCTTGACTCTAGGTCTTAGTTCAGAACCTGTACACATTTTCCATGAATGTCCTTCTAAGACGGAGGAGAAACACACTGAACAACTTAACAAACTCAACTGAAAAAAAAGAAAAGGAGGAAAAAAAGGTATAAATCTTGTTCAACATCTGCTTTTACCTCCCAGACTTCCATCTTGTGTCCAACAGATCTTCTTGTGGAAGGGATGTGTGTGTCTGTGTTTTCCCTGCCGTTGAAAGGTCATGACCGCGCTACCCTCTCAGGTCGGCTCTCCAGACCTCCACCACAGCTAGAAAACAAGAGACGAACCTGAGAGGGTTTGTTGCAGCTGAGATAAGCAAGTCACAAGATTATTTGTCAGAAAAGTAAAAAGGCACTTGAAAAAAACCTAGTTGGATATCAGTTCTGGAAGGTTAAACTGAAATGACATTGTGATACTGTAGCTTCCCTATTTTTAGTTCCCCCCCAAGTTCTGAAAACAGAGCGATCAGCGCCCTCTGCTGATGCAGATAGAGAAATGTAATGACCTCTTACTCCAAGATGGATTTGTCATACTCTCTGTGTATGCATTTTGTCAAAAACCTTTTTTTTTATGTGTGTGTATAAACAGAACTGTAGAATTGGACTGGATTGTACAATACACAATCAGTCCATGGTTGCCATTCTATTTTACAGGTTCAGTCATCTTGCCACTTTGGCGCATGTACCTCTACTGTACTTTACTCTACTCTACACCGTCGTCATCATCATCATCATCATCGTTGTCATCATCATTGTCATAATCATCGTCATCATCATCATCTCTACACACACACACACACACACACACACACACACACACACACACACACACACACACACACACACACACACACACACACACACACACTTGAACATAAACATATGTGAATAATGTTTGAATGTTTGAGAAGGAAGCGCTACATGTACATACACAGCATTTGATCTCAGGAACAGGATCAGGGTAGGCGGATATCCCACCGCATAATGCATCAGTGCCTTCCCATCCTTTGTGCATAACAGGGGGAAAACCACAAACATATTTCACAGACCATTGAGCCATAGAGAACCACAGCATACTGCGGAGAAAAGCCTAATGCCCAACACAGTTAATACTTCATTATAGGGAAAGGTTCACTGTTGCAGAATTTATAGGACTTTAGAAAATAGTCTCATTTACAAGGGGTTGTAAAATGACAAATAATATCGAAGAAAATATCTGTCTGTGGCTACTTTAAACGCGTCTCAAGACGTGGCTGTGCTGTAGACCTGAAAGACTGCTGGTCTATGGGTTTGCAATGTGTCTTGATAGACAATTTGACAGATTTAAGAGTTGTCCATTTTTATACTCATATGAACTGTTTGATGACTACATGAAAAAGTATGTATCTAACTGAGTTGTTACTCTGACACCAATTATTGATTATTATTCAGACAAATAAAACAAAAACAATCCTACATCTGGTTTAAGGTTTTGTGTGTATTCTATTTTACACACACACTATACATGGGTTCTCATTTTTTGTTTCCCCTGGCTGCACGAGCCTGGCTGCACGACCCTGGCTGCGCACTGCTTAACCTCCGATTGTTATAAACCGTTCGGTCAAAAAAATAGCTCACATGGTTGGCTGCCAGTGCCTTGTCCCTCCTCACAACACCATGTTTATAAACACACAAAAAAACATGTATATTATTATATGCTGCGGACTATCTTTTTAATTTTGACCTATCTGATTTCTGATTAAAGCATCTGGTAAATGTATAGTCATGTAATAAATAAAGTGAGAGCAGTGTGACCACAGAGGCTGAATGTAAATGTGTAATATTTTGAAAAGCTTTTTAAAATAAAAAAGTTTTGAAATAGAGGCTGCATGTAAGGCCCTGAGACAGTGTTGCAATCTCCCTACTTTCACCTTTGGCATGTGGGTGGTTGACGTAACGCAAAAAAAAAAAAAAGTTTTTTAAATTCCTGAAAAAAGTGATGGATAAAAATTGGAAAAAAATAGAAAAAATAAAGCACTAAGTGGTCTGTGGAATTTCACCTTATTTTTGCCATTTTTGGGAAAATGTGTCCTGCATCAACACATTGCATAGGCATGTCACACCGCAGGAAAATGGAGTCACACCACAGGGAATTCATTGCATTATGGCGATTTTAATCCTTTTGTACACATGACTGACATCTGAGCTCATGCTAACTTGATAATGATATTGTGTTTAATCTTAATATGTGTTTTCATTTATAAAAAACTTTTTTTCCTTCTATAAGAGCAGTCACACCACAGGACACCATAAAATGAACCTAAGCATTGCGTGAGAGAAAGATTGCAATATGAAGACATATTAAGAGGTTAAGAGTCACCTTAAACTTCCACAGCACTCTCCAATAACTGAGGTACTGGCTGGTTAGCAATTTGTGTTACGAAATTGATTTTGTTGCTAATATTACTGTCTTGAGTTTTTTTCACATTCACATATCTTAATATAAAGTTAATATTTATGCAATCATGCCAAATGCTTCATATATTATTCAAAATGTTGTTGGTTAATTTATATATATATTATATTCCAGGTTTCATTAATGTTACAGTCACACCGCAGGATATTTGACATATAAACCTTTACATAAATCTTAACAAAAATGCTTCTTCTCATCTAAGACTAATATGAAACATAATGTACCACATCTTCTTTCGTTGACATTTATTTTTTAAAGGAAAAATAACAGTTTTGTAGGTTTTTAACCAATGTTACGAAAAAACAAGGCGTCACGTCTCCCACCCATGTATTTTCACTCTTGCTTGCTTGATTCTTTTTTTTGAACACATCATTACATTACATGACACTTAGCTGACGCTTTCATTTATTCAAAGCGACTTACAACTATTATTTTTCAGGGGTTTTTTTTGTTACAGTCCCTGGAGCAAAGTGGGGTTAGGTGCCTTGCTCAAGAGCACTTCAGCCATGGATGGAGATGTAGGGAGAGGTCAACGGTGATTCGAACCTGCAACCCCTAGATTGACAGACCAACTCCCTAACCACTAGGCCGTGGCTGCCCCACATCACAAAATGATAACATCCCCCCGATACCCTCTGAATCCGAGAGCCTGGGAGTCCATTTTTCAAGCAGGACATTTTAACACTCATTTTCCTGTGTAAATACTACGCATGTCCTCATATAAATCATCCCCTCTATCACTGCTCTCCTATCCATTACCCTGTGATGAATTTGCTGTCTACAGTAATAACTGGCTCTGGGCGATAATAAGGGCTGTCAGCTTGCTGTCGACGTCTCCCCGGTAGCCGTGGCCCTTTTTAACGCTGCCGGCAGGACTCCTTTCAGCACGGCTGGCCATTCCCACACTGCTCCCAGGCCAGCCATCATCATCATCCTCCTCCTCCTCATCATCATCCTCATCCTCATGCTCAGCCAGGCCAGGCCGCACATCATGTAAAGCCATTCAGTGGCACAGCAGGTCCACAAGCTGAGCACTGATGGCCACCCATATGCACACCACCAGGCTCTGCGCTCTGCACCGTTCCACCACCACCACCTCACCACCACCACCACTAACCAACACACATGCACCACCCACCACCTAGCCATCCACCACCTAGCCATCCAGCCCTCGCTCCGCTGATGACTTTTCCTCACTGCCAGCTGCTGGAAGATGGAGAGGAGCAAAAGCAAAGACACACACACACACACGTGCACACACACACTTGCACACACGCACACGCACACTCACACTCACACACACACGCTTGCACATAGGCATGCACACACTGTCTTCTTTTCCATTTGGATGTTGATCCCACTTCTGCATCACTTCACCTACTATTACAAAGCACACACACACACACACACACACACACACAGTCATATTTTATGGAAAAGCAAGCAAACACACACACACACACAAACACGCACCCACACGCACACACACGCACACACACACACACGCACGCACGCACGCACGCACGCACATTTTACGTTTCCAAGGCAAGCACACACAGACACATTGAGACACATACTGCAGGGTTTACCTTAGGCCCAGAGAGAGCTGCACATCTGTCAGTGGGGTCAGGAGGGCAGTGAAATGGGGATCCCAGCTGAGGGAAGAGGAATTATCTATTACCAGCCAGAGACAGCACAGCAGCCAATGAGACCTGGCAGAGAGGGAGAGAGAGAGAGCGAGAGAGAGAGCGAGAGAGAGAGAGAGAGAGAGAGAGAGAGAGAGAGAGAGAGAGAGAGAGAGAGAGAGAGAGAGAGAGAGAGAGAGACTGAAGTAGGGGGTGCAGAGGGTGAGAAAGAAATTAACGAAAGACATAACCTCATACACACAGTGAAAGAGGAGACAGAGATAGATTAAGAATGAGACAGAAATAAAAGAGAAAGTAGAAAGAGAGAGAGTGGTTCAATTACTGTATATGACCATGAAGTAAAAAAGAGGTAGAGAAACGGACAAAAACTAGAGAGAAATAGACAGAGCATGGTGGAAAGAGATATTGAAAAGAGAGCCCAGCTGAATAAATGGAAGAAGAAAAAGTAAAATGGGCAAAAGAGACAAAGGTGGAGAGAGAGAGAGAGAGAGAGAGAGAGAGAGAGAGAGAGAGAGAGAGAGAGAGAGAGAGAGAGAGAGAGAGAGAGAGAGAAGCAGGGCTGGTTTAAGATGGCCTGGGGCCCCCAGGCTACAGGTTACGATTGGCCCCCAGCAGAAAGAAAATCATGACAAATTCACATAAGCAATGTCATAATTCTGAGCTATAAATTAAACTTGCCAACTATGGAGATGAGTATTAACAAGAGTTAAGAGTTGTCTCCCCTTTGACCAATCAGGGGGGCCCTCTCTGGTGGGGGCCCCTAGGCTGCAGCCATAACCGGCCCCGGGGAAGAGGGACAGTTATTGAGAATGGACGGAAAAGAGTGAGACAGAAAAAAAGTTTGAGATTTTCAGGCACATTAGTTTCGCTCACATCCACAGACAGCGGTCCCTGTTGTTGTTCCTCGGCGCTGCATCTCAAATGAAGGGCGAATGCGCGGTGGCCGGTTCGAGTGGAGGAAAATGGCCACCAGGGAGCAGGCTGCCGAATGATTTGTCAAGCCAAAAAACCCTGCGTAGTTACAGTAGGTTACGAAGGCGAGGAGAGACAGGCTTGACAAAATGGTTTTCAATTTGTTTTCACAGCCTCGTATGGTAGCGAAAAGAATCAAGCTCCATTTCACCCACCAGCCTTATTTCACACGGCTCTCTATTGATTACTGAAACAGAGACAGAATGGGGGGGGGAGAAAATTGAATTCTGTTATGAATGCCTGTGAATGGAACTCCAGACTATTTCAGTGTGCCATGCAGTTTGGTGGAGGTCTTGGGAGGTTTTTTTTAGATTCAGGAAGCCATTTGATATAAGGAAATTATGTGATAAACGCTATGAGAAATGCTGTGCATGGAGGCGCTGTGGCGCAGCACGCTAAGCCCCCCACATTTGGGCTTGCATGCCCACCCACAGGGACTCTGGTTCGAGTCCAGCCGCGGTCATTTCCCGATCCTCCCTTGTCTCTCTGTCCCAATCGCTTCATGTCACCATCTTCGACTGTCCTGTCAAATGAAGGCATAAAAAGCCCCTGAAAATCTCTCTCTCTCTCTCTCTCTCTATATATATATATATATATATATATTAAGTTATTTTTTAAAGAAAGAAATGCTATATATGACATCTCAGACTCAAAGATTCTGATGGGACAGTACATGTAGATTAATAATAATAATAAAAAGAAACAATACCACAACTCAGTAAACCTACAGCAAATGTGTACTTAATTCTACATTTAAAAATTCAACACAGAACTATGAAATATTTTTTTTTTTTTTAAATCTGCCTTTACAGACATATGCTCCACAAATGTTAATCTGCCACCAGTTGTCTTCAGCCATGAACAGTGAATGAGAGGTGGAATGGGGTAGTGTGTCAAATTTCCATTAGGCCTCAAAATATTAGATTTAAGCCATGAATCAAACTTAACTCCACTACAATGATTTTTTCTGCACCTGAGAAGAAGGTTTGATCATCTTAGGTCTACCAAATGTCACATGAATATGGATGGAAATGTGGAATAGCCAATTAGGCTATAGCATATCTAACATGTGCAAACATGAAAGCTGACAAAAAGATTGAAACAAAAGTGTTTACAAAAGTGTTACATTCCTTGTAGCCTATTCCACATTGTATGCCTAGGCTATCTTGAATGAAATAGGTAGACCTAGCTCACACCTACAATTAGGCTAATTAAGTAAATAAGTAGCCTAAATAAAACAAAGAGCAATATCCTCACCGAGTAATATACACCCTGTCTGATTATACTTCTTATATTCACTCACTGTGACAGTCTCTTTTGGGGTAATCTACATGGATAATAACATTATTACTAACGGTACCTCTTTATTTCCGTGTGCGTAATTGGAATTCTGCCGGCGGGAAGAACGCGTGATCCACGTGATGAACTGCTGGAAACCTAGCGGAACAAGGCTCAAAGAAGGCATGTAACAGTCTGGGAAGAAGTGCTAAATGCTGAGGAGAAGTGAAACTATTTTAGGCGAACGTTTTATCTGCCGATGAGGTAAATATCTGAAGTACAGCCAGACTACTTTGTTTGGAGATGTCTAGAATCTCTACAAGGTGGCCATTCTTGTTGCAAAACGCTAAATGTCGCAGCAATATTTCACACCATTGAAGCCAAAAGTTTCAAATCATGGTCCGAATCTCGATGGAGCATGTTGGCTCTAGGGCCTAACATAACATGAAGGTATATAATGTCTATGTAACGGTAAAAAGGAATTGCGGAACCACTGCTTTTTGTGAAAATGTTGCTTTAATGTATTTATCTTTGCAAAGGACAGAAAGCAAGAGCTCGTGTTTAGAACAGGCTAAGTCTCCGGAAGGCCTAGGCCTAAATAGTATAGCCTCGCGAGCCATGGTAGTATTATGGGATGGTCAGGACCAGTCTATAAATAGTACACATCAAAATACTCTATGAGTAATAGCATCCGCTATTGGAGTATACCCAATTCAAAATGTCAGGGATTTCAGTAGGTATAGGCTACACACTTAATATTGACTGATCCATTATTTAGAATAGCACAAATATACACAGTATACCCACTTAAAAAAATGCTCAAATATACAGTATACCCACCACAAAAAAGTAGACTACACCACTGACATCAGCATCAGCAGTCGTGTAAATCAGGACGAAGAGTGCAAAATGTGTAGAGATGGTAGGCCTACTGTTTAGGATCACCACTAGAGGGGGTACTCATACTAAATAATGTTAACTGGTGTAGGCCTACAGCAGGGGTCAGGAACCTATGGCTCTAGAGCAGTGTTTCCCAACCAGGGGTACATGTACCACTGGGGGTACGCGAGCACACATCAGGGGGTACGCGGAAAAATGTAATAATAACAAATACATTGACTGTAGTCACATTGGGATAGAGCAACAGAACATGAGTGAGGGCGAGGGGGTACATGTCATATGACAAAATGGCTTAAGGGGTACCCAGGATAAAAAAGGTTGGGAAACACTGCTCTAGAGCAGTGTTTCTCAACCAGGGGTGCCGCGGAAACGTGGCTGATAAATAAATTCTGTAATTTAACACATATTTTTCTGAATTAATAAAGTATTGCTTAGTCAGTGCTCAGTGGAGTCTTTCATCTGCCATTTACGCACAATAAAGTAAATTTAGGTCGCCCCAGTAAGCTGCAACTTCGAACGTAGGTCGTGTGACGGCTCCAAATGTGTTACTCTTCTTTTGTGGTATCCGATGCGATGCCATGTTACAGCTTGTTGCTTAGGGGTGCCTTGAAATTTTTCAGTAATTGAAAGGGTGCCTCACCTAAAAAAGTAGAGTAACTTTATTGATCCCCAGGGGGAAATTCAGGTATCCAGTAGCTTACATAAATACACAAATACACAAAAGCCCACATGGACATTTCAAGACACAAATAACACAGGAATAGTCATCAGGGCGGGGAAAATAAAATAAAATAGTAGAGATAATAAAAGTAGAAAAGGTAATTGTGCAAAAAGACATTCTGTGAGTTGGGATAGACCAATGCAGAAAAAACATACTCTGTCAGTTAAGGTAGACAATCTTAACATGACCTGGAACAAGTGTTGATGGATACATCTATGATATAGTATAGTATGTAGAAGTAGGCAGTGTACAGAGTATGATAGGGGTTGAAAAATCTCACAATGTCACAGTAAAGTACAGGTAAGTGTATTAGGCACACACACACACACACACACACACACACACACACACACACACACACACACACACACACACACACACACACACACACACACACACACACACACACAAAGAGGTTCCCCAGTAACTGGGCCAGCTCCGACAGATCACAGTCTTTGCTTGTGGTAAGCAGGAAAAACAAGTATGTCCAGTGATCAAGGGTCAAACGTTCCTTAGTGCAGTTATTGGACAGCACACACACACACACACACACACACACACACACACGCACACACACAAAAGGTTGAGAAACACTGCTCTAGAGCCACATGTGGCTCTTTAGGGAACTGTATATGGCTCTTACTTATCTAGGGTTGCCAACCATCCCTTGACATATGGAATCGTCCTGTATTTATAAATAAATGTACGGGTTCTACATTGAGTTGAAACGGGACAAGGGAGGTTAAAAGTGTTAAAATGCAGGAAATTATATCTAAGAACTACAAAATTCTCCCAGACCCGTCCCTCGCCATAATGAAGTTGACTTGGCAACCCTATACTTAGCTGTTATCAATAAAAGTAATAACTTTGACAGTACACTCTGAAGTTGTTGGGCTTAATTGAAATGCATGCTTTAGATTGTATTCCGTGTTTTTAAAATGGTATGGCTCTCATGAAAATTTATTTTTTAAAATTTGGCGTTTATGGCTCTCTCCACCAAAAAGGTTCCTGATCCCTGGCCTACAGCATCCTCAGTTCCAGCTATGTAATAATGTACACCCTGTCTTCTGCAGGCTTCATGAAGTCCAAGGTCTCTAGGATCTCGTCCTGTTACGTGAGTAATGCAGTTCCTCATTACATGTCCCCAGCACCATATCAGAGTGCTTATGTGCAGCTTGGTTTGTGTGCTAATACAGGTGGGGGTGGTTATGTGTGCGTAGACCGTACAACACATCGATGATAATTCATTTTATTTATGATGCACTGTACATCATCTAAATGACCTCAAAATGTTACAGGACAATGCTCAACACATGTATAAACACCATAATGAATTTCAAACTTTATTAAAAATGAAAAACGACATATAGATGTTTAAAAGTTCATTTATATGTTTTGCTAAAACATGTGTCTAATTTCAAAAAGAATCCACTGTGTGTGATTACAAAATGTGAGACAGATCACATTTAAAAGTGCACCGTGTAGGATCGTGACCACTAAGGTATTGTAACTATGCTGCTCATCGAAACTGTGCTGTCTACTGCCAAATTTGATCATCAATTTTCATGAATATTTACTAAATAATGAACTAATATTGACCAAAGCACCGTAAGTTTTCCAGCTAAAAATGTATATTTCTGGAAATTGAAAATGGCGGACAATGGAGAAGATCTCTAGGCTATTTTCATGCATGAAAAGCACATTTCTCAGTCATAATGAATACTTGGAATTTGATGGTGGTGGTAAGTATTCATGAAAAGGGTAATGTTCGTGAATGGGCAGCATAAATTCTGGAAATAAACTACTAAAAATACACGACACAGTGCACCTTTAAAGTCAGTTGTGGTATTATTGTTCTGGTACTGGTCCTGGTACGTGTTCAAATCTCCTCTGGGCCCGTCTAAGAGTGCGTTTTAATATGCGACCTTGCCTCCTCCACTTGCGCTTGTCTCCTCGTCCCGCCTCCTGGCCCCTCCTCCGTGGAGAAAACGATAAAGTTTCCCAGCTGTCAGCCTAGCCACAACAACTTTTGAGGGACTGTTTTTCATTCACCATCCCAATTGCAAATGATAAAAAGACTCTACAATTGATTTTTTGCAAGATATTGAAATATAATGCTGTTGTCAGTGATGTCATCATGACGAGAAGCAAGTGGAGGAGGCAAGGTCGCATATTAAAACGCACTCTATATGAGCGGTATACAGTAGGTCCTGTAGCATGTGGTGCGTCATGGGACCAGTTCATAGTCCGAGCTGTGTGCCTCCACAGTCACCTCAGGATACTGAACAACAAGGTCTGGTACAGGTAGGCTCCAGTCTGGGGGGAGCAGGGAACAGAATCAAACAAAATGTGACACATAATTGGCACAGAGACAATGAAGCCCGTGAGATCATTTCTAGTCATCTATCACGAGCTATTTTGACCGCAAAACAGCCAAAATGATTATTTTACATCTGACCCGGAGAGGTCAGCTGTAGCGGCATGAGGACTGATACCACTGCACTAAAGAATGGACCAGGCCAAAGCTCATCAACAGTCTAAGGGGCAAATGCCCTGTATGCCTTACTACCATCCAGTTATGGCTCTAGAGACTGTAACCAGTACCCTGTAATATCTGTAAATTGTCATCTAAAAGTGTCATCTAAGTGTAACGTTATGTAATACAAAACTTTGACCAGTAGCCTCTTACTGAGTAGTTACTGCAGATGGGGTCGCTGGTGGGCCTATTCACTATTTGCTGAAAATACTCAACTACATCATAACAACATTGCTATGTGTGCCGAGAGCCTTAAGTAACAGATTAAGACAGTGGTTCTTAACCTGGGGTGCGGGCACCCCCTGCGGGTGCGGCAGAGATTCCAGGGGGTGCACAGAACTTTGTTTGTGTAGAGGTTGTGACCAAAATTTTACTTGCAAACATTATAATTAGGCCAAATGAAGTCAAAATTAAACACCTTTTGGTCCCCATTTAAAGTCATTCAGGTATTGATTCATGTCTCAAGCGAGAATCATAGTAATTAATCACTCATTTATCATTTTTAGTGCATATACACATGTAGAAGTTTGTGTTGGGGGTGCGCGGCTTGTCTTCGGCACAGTTAAGGGGGTGCGCTAAGGAAAAAAGGTTAAGAACCACTGGATTAAGACATATACATTGCAATTTTGGTGACAGTAAGGTTATAACAGGTGCTGTGCTAAGGGGTTAAACAAAATGTGATTTTGACATTATACATTTGCACACATTACAATCAGCCAGTAGTATGAGATAAGAAACGACAGAGGAGTATTAAAGGACCCTGTGGGTGCTCACCTAGTACCTCACCTACAGTCCCGTGAGTAACGCCCACCATCTCCAATCGCACTGTCAGACCAGCAGAGGACTTTAACCTGACTCTGTCTCCAGTCCTGATCGCTGTAGCAGGAAGATAACTTGTTGTCAGTAGTGTATGTTCATTAGACCCTTTGGTTCATGTTAGCATACAGGTATGTCTAATCAGCAAGAAAAGGACACATTTTTCAACAATATACTATAAAATCACACCTTTGTTAAAAAAACAAACAAGCTAAGAACTGTAGTGTTATCTGAAGTATACTACACATATTGCTGGAAAGTATTTGCTAATCTGCCTTTACTCACATTTGAACTGTGTGACTGCCATCCCATTCCTAACCCATAGGGCTCAATATTGGTCCACCTTTTGCTGCTATTACAGCCTCAACTCATCTGGGGAGGCTGTCCACGTTACGAGGTTGAGGACTGTGTTTACAGGAATTTTAGACCATTCTTCCAAAAGCGCTTTGGTGAGGTCACACACTGGTGTTGGTCGAGAAGGCCTGGCTCTCATTTTCCGCTCTAATTCATCCCTATGGTGTCCTATCTGGTTCAGGTTAAGATTCTGTGTAGGTCAGTCGAATTCATCCACAGGCTCTGTCATCCATGTCTTTATGGACCTTGCTTTGTGCACTTGCAACATGATCTCCAAAAATTCTGTGCTCCTGGACACGGATGTTAAGGACACAAAATCCGTTTAAGGACACAAAATTGTTTTCCGTGCTCCTGGACACGGAATTGTTTGAAGTGCTTTCTATAGGCTATTTCCACAGTCTTGTGTTTTCTCAGCATTTTTCTTATTTCAAATATTTTGTCTATAAAAAAACATTTCTTACTAACAGGTTAGGGTTAGAGATTGTTTTGGTCTGGGCACAGCTAGTTTTCTTTTATTCATTATATGAGTTTGATAGCCTAGCAACCAACTGGAAAAGGTATTTCTCAAAAATATGTCTTTAATGACAGGTTAAGGTTAGGGAATGTTTTGGTCAGGGCACAACTTAAATTGCTATAGCTTTATTTTGTTTATTATTAGCATTTGGTATGTATTTTCTAATGACACAGTGCTGTGGTAATAGCCTACAGAAAGCACTTCCGTGTGCCCATCACGGAAAATAATTCCGTGTCCAGGAGCACGGAAAACAATTCCGTGTCCAGGAGCACAGAATTTTGGCAAAATCCGTGCTCCTGGACACGGATTTCGTGTCCTTAACATCCGTGTCCAGGAGCACGGAATTTTTGGAGATCAGGCTGCAACATGTACACAGTCATGTTGGAAGAGGAAGGGGCACACTCCACACTGTTCCCACAACATTGGACGCATATGTAATTGTTCAAAATGTTTTGATATCCTGATCCTTCAGCCGTCCCAGATGAGTAGAAGCTGAAAGAGCTGCAAAAGGTGGATCAATATCATATTGATCCATATGAGTTAGAAATGAGATGGCAGTTAATGTCATATGTGAGTCAAGGCAAGTGAGCGAATACTTTTTTTAATGTAGTGTACTCCTCTATATTACCAAAAGTATTCGCTCACCAACCTTTATGCATATATATGAACTTACCAACCAGACTAAACGGAGTGGAAACGAACATAATGCAGTTGTCGAATAATAATACAAAATACATGTAAATTAGGTAGGCCTACCTTTCATTATAGTGGGAAGAGAGCAGTCATCAGCCTGGGAGCTAGGGACTTTAGCTTTGACTTCTGTGTGGAGATTAAAAGAAAAGCAGGATAAGATTGATTACTGGCTGGAAAATATATTGGCCGCTGTGTGGTTAGTGTTCAGAAATGCCAGCCATGACACACAGCTGGCTAACATTCAAAAGGGAGAAAGTCCATACGCATACGCATTCATGCTCGTGAATATGCGTTACGCCCCCTTTTTGGGGAAAATAAATCGAATGTCTCATTAACTGACATGCTACATCGGTCAGCCTAAATGAACACAATCCATTCTTCAGCCACGGCTATTTGGCTATATTATTTGAACAGCCGGCAACACAAAACATTTTCGGCATGTTGAGCGTGAACAACGCTAGTCTACACCACCAACACCACCAATTGACTTGCATTGGCTTTCCCCCCAATGTTTTTCCCCCAAAAAAGGGCGTAACGCACATGGCACACGTCACACCGTTAATGCGTATAGCCCTGCTCTCCAACCGTGTGTGTGTCTGTCAGGTGGAAGGACAGGTGTGCAATTAATCAATTACCCACAGATAGTGACGTCAAGTTCGATCTGTAAATCAGGGCTTTCCCTACCAAGTGACAGAACCTGTCGTAACAATACACACTTACCAACCACCCGTTTGGAAACCAGGAACCTTAGATTTACAATTTGTTTTAAATTTTATAAAGCACTAAAGTAACTAATGGCATGCATAGAAAACACAATGTTTCTATTTGAATATGCATTAGTATTATTAGAACAGCAAGGAATAGAAATGCTTAGAACAGAGAGAATAGAAATGCCTAAGAAGGCCCTGCTGTGGCCATCCGGTAGGGCACTCGCCTGCCATGCGGCTGACCAGGGTTCGATTCCTGGCCCGGGTCCTTTGCTGACCCCTGCCCGTCTCTCTCCCCATTCGCTTCCTGTCTACCTCTTGTACTGCACTGTCCATAATAAAGTCTAAAAGACCAAAAAAATACATCTTTACAAAAAAAAGAAACACAATGTTTCTATTTGAATGTGAATTAGTATTATTAGAACAGCAAGCAATAGAAATGCTGAGAACCAGGGCTTGACACTGGCACCTGCCAACCGGCCAAATGCTGGTAAAACTTGGCTGTGGCTAGTAATACTTTCAGTGTCACTAGCCAATTTGGCTGGCAACTTATTCCTTGGTATGACATACGCATCATAGTAGCCTATCTTCTGTTGTTTACCCCTTGTGTATCAATTGTTTGTATTTAACTTCAAGAAAAAGCTCAGTAACTCTAAAGTTTCTATACTTCCATATAGAAAGCTTTACACTCATCTTGCTTTACTTTAGCACCTCATCTTCTGAGGTAAGACGTACACTATCATGATAAAGAAAATATGTGTGGCTAGTGAAATACCTGAATGGCTAGTGACTCTGGGAAAACTAGCCAAAACTAGCCACAGTGGCCGGTGGGTGAAAAAGTTAATGTCAAGCCCTGCTGAGAACAGAGACAATAGAAATGCCTAAAAAATACCTGAATGTAGCTGCAGGGACATCTTGCTGAGCTCCTTCAGAGCTGGTGCCATGACGTCAGTCGAGAATACGTTTGGAGTGAAAGTTACGCTGGATATCTCCGACACAGGAGCAGGGCCGCAGGAACCAAAACTCTGTTGAAGCAAACACACACACATACACACACACTGTAGAAAAACCCATACTTGTCTTGCTGAGTAGACATACACTAACATGACCCAAAAGGTCTGATTTAAGTTATATACACTTATCATAATACGTTCTAGATGTTGTGACAGTGTCACAGGAAGTGAATTATAAAGCATACCAGATAGGAAAAGCAGCTATGTAAATAACAAAATCCCTAACTCACTGAACTAATGTACGTTGAGAAAGAAACACTTAAATGTAAGCTTAAAGGAACAGTCCACCCATTTTTGATTTTCACATATTTGCAGTATTTCCCAGCATTATTCATGAATGTGCATATAATTTTCGTCTATGTGTTTCCATTGCCTAGTTTAACAGTATAGCCAAATTAAGCGTAGCAATGCAAGTCTATGGGGGCAAACAAAACATCATCAAATGTACTTATAAAGTACTTTAAAATGAATGTAAAATTCACAAGTGCAAAACAGCTATATAATCCTGCCCTGTGGTCATTTGTTGCTTGATGCTAATGCCCCCATTCACTTCCAGTGATTATGCTAAGCTATGCTAATAATTCTGATCCAATAAATCTAAGTACTGAAAAAAACTGAGAAGAAAATGATATGCGCATTCATGAATAATGCTCGGAAATACTGCAAATATGTGAAAATCAAAAAGGTTGGACTGTTCCTTTAACCCCTTAAGACGCGGCTTTATACATTTGTTGTTACCAGTATGGTAATGACCAAGTTGTGGTGCATTACTAAAGGGCCTGTGTTGTGTCATAGTATTGTAGTGCTATGGTAGGTACATTTCAATGACTATTACAGTGTGCCACTGGAGGTACGGCGCGCATTAAGGGGCTACCGCATACTTCTATCAAACTGACTGAACATTATAGAATTTTGAGGACACCTGACCTGACCCGGTTTAATCGCAAGGGAGGATTACCTTGAGGAAATCGATATGGTCCTCAGTCTGTAGCAGTTTCTCCATTTCAACATCTCTTCCCTCCAGTTTGGCTATCTCCCTCCCCAGCTGCTCCAGGAGTCCTTCGGCTTGACTCACCTCTGCCCTCTCCTGGACTCTGATGGACTCTGTCACCTCGGTGCGTTTCTGCTCCATGAAGCTGATCAGCTCAGCAAAGATCTTCTCAGCTTCCTCAACGGTCTGCTGTGCAGAGGCCTGGGAGCAGAAAAGAGGTTATTCGCCAATGCTGCATATCCAGTCAATCAAAATAAGTAACCTTGACATTCATTTAGCATCTACGTAATGTTCTTTTAAAAGAAGTGCCCATTTGATTTTCACACTAACATATATGGTGAACCGTAAGAATGGTAGATTTGTTGATGTTTTACTATTGGAAAAATACCTTTTGAATACCACAGAGACAAATCGCCTACACAGACACCAAATGTAGATAAAATGTTAAAAAATAGAAAAGAAATGAGATTTAAAAAAAACTGTTGAGTAGCTGAAGAAGTTTTCAAGAAATGTAAGAATGTAAGTAACTTCTGTCAACTGAAGTCGGCAAGACTAATCAATCATCCCCAGGAAAACTTGAATTGTTATTACGAAAATTATCTGGTTCTGAGCCCTTGAAGTAAAAATCTCACACTGTATTACTGTACTATTGGTTTCTGCATACAACATGCTGTTTCCTTCATTCATCCTGCATGGTTAGCCTATTTGGGCAGTCATGGGGAAGCGGTTAGGGGGTCAGACTTGTAGTCCAAAGGTTGCCGGTTCGACTTCCGACCCGCCAGGTTGTTTGGGGGGAGTATTTAACCAGTGCTCTCCCCCATCCTGCTTCATGAGGTGCCCTGAGCATGGTACCGCCCCGCCGCACTACTCCGCCATTGGGGTCTGGCCCCTTGCACGGGTGAGACATAAATGCAATTTCGTAGTGTGCAGTGAACACTTGTGTGCTGTGGAGTGCTGTGTCACAATGGCAATAGGAGTTGGATTTTCCCAGTTTGGCTTTCACTTTCACTTCGCTTTGTTTCAAACAACTCAGGAGTGTGGTTGAAAGAAATTAGCTTAAGTCATAACCCACACTGTCAATTTTGCAGTGTTCATTTAACACCTAGATTGTCAAATGTAACACCTGTTGTGTTCATTGTAAGTATTGAATTTGCACTGCAAACATCACTGTGCATATGATATGCCCAGCAACAGTAAAAAAAGACAAAGGCCTGGCTCACTCGGTAGCAAATATGTGCCTCCCCTACCCTGTGATGTTGACCACTTGACACTGGGTCTGGATCGTGCAAGAAGATTGCATTATATATACTTACAGGGTATTGGTTACAATCCCTGGAGCAATGTAGGGTAAGGTGCCTTGCTTAAGGCCACTTCAGCCATGAATAGAGGAGGTATTGGGTGGGATTCGACCCTGCAACCTTCTGACCTTAAGACCACCTCTCTAACCATTAGACCATGGCTCTTGATCACATTGCCAATATCCAATGAAGATGCATAAATGTTGTAAATCAATCACCCTTAGATGTTTTAGGGACTGCTGGACATCTCGCAGCTCCTTCTCTTTCTGCTGAATCTGATTCTTGTTTTTCCTCGTCATCTCCTCCAACCTTTTCTAAGGGCAGAGAGTCACATCATGAACAGTGCATCTTGTATTAATAGGCTACATCTCTCCCATTTATATATCGTGCTTAATGTATCTAACCTGTTTTTCAGTTCGTTCTTCGACATCTGGGACAGTGTCGTGACCCTTGTGGTCGTTCACGGAGCAGAGAAAACAAATGAGCTTTTGGTCTGTCCGACAGAACACTTCAATGATCCTGCCATGCTCAGAGCAGATCTTCTCCTGTAGCTGTGAGGTGGCATTCACCAGCTTGTGCTTGCTTAGGTGAGGCACTTCGTAGTGAGGCTTGATGTGCTCTTCACAAAAGGACAGCGTACATGATAGGCACGACTTGACAGCATTGTACTCTTTGCAAAAATCACATTTCACATCAGCAGTGGGTCCACCAGCAACATCCGGCGTTACCTTATCGATCTGCTGGGGCTCGGCTTTCTTCAGTTTGTCTAGCATGTCAACCATCATTGTGTTTCTAGACAGCGCAGGTCTGGGCGTGAAGGTCCGTCTGCACTGCGGGCAGCTGTAAACACCTTTATCCTCGTCTTTATCCCAGCTCTGCTCCTCTTTATCCCAGTACTCCGTAATGCAACTGAAACAGTAATTGTGTCCACATTGCAGAGTCACTGGGTCCTTCAAAAGGTCCTGACAAATAGCACAGTTGAACTCATCTGAGACACCAGCCATTTTACAACTCAGACAGCTGCACTTGTGCCAGATACCAAGCGAAGACGGTATACTTGTATGTTAATAGTCCTTGTTCGTGCACCGGGCACCGTGAAGTGTGACTGTAGCAGCAGAACAAAACTGGACCTGAGAGGTCCTGTCTGATTGGTGAGCAGTGGGGGACGAGCTCAGGTCACCACAAATAGACACTAGAGTGCGCTTTGGCGTGCTCGGATAGAGTAGATACACATGCTATAAATAAACACTACAGGGAGGGGGCTCCCCCTCCCCTGGACCCGGGAAATGGCTCATCATTGAAGATGTTGTCATATATATATATTGTGGTTGTTGGTTCTCTGTTGCCCTCTCATTGTCATCATCATCATCATCAGCAGCAGCAGCAGCATCATCATTGTCGTCTACATTATGCCAGCATTGCATTATAGGTTATACCAGTCCATCTCCAACTTTCTCCATCATTCCCCCCTTCAGAGGGTCTGAATGCTTCCGAGCCCCCCCCAAGCAACAGCAGTACTCGCGCAGACTGACTTTGCGATCGCTGCGCAGAATCAAAGGAAAAGTGACTGGTGAGATTAAACAAAGAGGGACTGCAGTCGAATGCAGATGTGTGTTAATTTCCTATGCTATTCAAATTCATGACAATGAATAATATAATGTTGGTGAGGGCTTTAAAATGATTGACTTATTGGCGAGACAATCATTTCCTTGGGGCAAAAAAGCCCAAATCAGATGTCACACGCCCCCCCTGAGATACCTCCGCGCCCCCCCAGGGGGGCTTACGCCCCATTTTGAGAAACACTGGGTTATACTAATGTGTTGATGCCACCACCACTGTCTTTATCAGCATTTTTCTTCTTCTTCTTCTTCTTCTTCTTCTTCTTCTTCTTCTTCTTCTTCTTCTTCTTCTTCTTCTTCTTCTTCTGTCAAATTTTAAAAATGGTTGTGATGTGCACACTACATGAATAGACCTATAAAAGCCCATTAAGTCCAAGCTCCATGAATTAGAGTAGAGAGAGTAGTGTGCCAAAGGAAATTAAGGTGTCTAGCTACATGCACAAATGCACAAATACACAAAACATAATACAGATTATTGGCCAACATATTTAACATATAGCACACACTCGCATACGTACATTCAGCCATTAGGCCGTGCCATTTCACACACACACACACACACACACACACACACACACACACACACACACACACACACACACACACACACACACAGTAGCTTTATTGATCCCCGGGGGGATATTAGGGTAGAGTCAAGAGAATGTAGGGTACAAGCATCCATGCAATGAAGTGTTCATATTTAATGTACACACACACACACACACACACACACACACACACACACACACACACACACACACACACACACACACACACACACACACACACACACACACAAGGTTGAAGATTCTGGTAGAAGGGTAGCGTATTCCTGAAGTGACAGTATTCGCTGTGTGATCAGAATCTGTTTTATTTATTGTTCTCAAATAATCACGATGTATTGACAGCTGAACTACTGTTCTGTAAAAAAAATCCCACCGTGCCTTGATACCTTTTTTACTAGTGGGTCTAATCAGCTTCTGTCAAAATGACCTTGTGGCATGATGCATGAGTGCTGAAGGGTATGTAGTCATAAAAAACACAAGCCAAACTACCATTAATACAGGCTAAAAAAATAGTGTAGCTTCATGTGAAGAGCTGCAGTGTGTTTTAATGGTCCGGAGTAGCCTACTGTTATCTGATATGTAATACTACCTCAAGGTGGCAGTATCTACTCACTGTCCCGTCGTAGTCGACTTGGGGGTCAGCCCTCATATTGCCTGGTGGATTTCCCAGGCAATCTCCCAAATGCAATTACCTGGATTAAATAGATTTTTTTCCCCAACAAACCATACAACAAAGCTGTTTCTTGATGAGGTTAGGCCTAGCTCACAACGCTGCCACCAGCAACATACCAGCCTATAGTTTATGTCAGTTAGGCCTACTTGTCATAATTGCTCAAACCACTTTTGCATAAACATATGCGGGTAGGCTATGTCATACTACATAGGTCTACACCTCTCAATGTCTGCCTGAAGATGTCGCCCCTATTTCATGTCTCATGATTTTTCGGGGGGTGGATGCACTCTTAACGTGCAAAACTGCTCATCAGTCACTCAGCTTTGTGCATCAGGCGGACTATTGCCTTTGACTCTTTCTTAGGTCACATTACTCAGGAAACTCTAACTTGGGAAACAATATTGCAGTGCAATATTCATTTCAATCAGGCTAAGCCAACTAGGGGCTGTAGGCCTAATCTATGCAACAACAACAAAAATCAACTAATTGCATGCTTATCGTACACAATAAGCACTAGGTATGTATAGGCCTACTTAATTTCATACCTAGAAAAAAATCCTGGTTTGGTCCGTAGAATGTTTTATCATTTAATTTTACAATTGGCATAGGCTATATGTTTAATTTCAAATGAAACTTGGTTTGATTTTAAAATGCCCCCCTCCTATAAACCCTTTCACCACCAAACCGACAATAGGACTAGGTCAAGTTTCCCTCCTTCTTTTCCATTTTCAGACAGGGCAAAAAAATGCATGTGCAATCTGATACAAATAGGCTACATTCGATTTTAAATGTAATTTTCAAAATTATGTAGCCTATGGCACAGGGCAGGCTCCAACCTCGTCTGATAATTAGTGAAAAACAAAGGCTAAAGAGTCATAGTTCGTTTCATTAAAAGCTAAACATCGAATTTTAGCCTATAAACCGTGCGTGTTGAAATACCGGACAGACGCACATTTCGCGTTGTGCCACCAAAACATTTCTCGATTCCCTCCCATGTCAGGATGCGCTTCACAACCGCAAAAAAAATCATAGCGAAACACTCGAGATTAGCAGACTGTTTGTTCTAGACGTGTGAGCCGAGGCTGATATGGGAACGGTCCCTTATTCCTCAGGCGCATTTGCATTCGCTCCACTAACCAAACACACCGGGGCCTCCAATCCAAACAACTTGAGTGATGGTCACCTCTTTATGACCGATTGCGGAGGAGAGGAAAAGAGGAAGAGCAATTTAGTTAGGGGGTTTACGGGATGAGCCGCTCGTCTTTACAGTAGGTGATAATTGCATGTAGGATTTTTGTCAGTAATCGGACGTGGGTCCTGTGTGATTAGCTAGTTGGTGGCTGATGCGCAATGGCACCGATGTGTTTTTCCACGTGTATGATTGCGCTTTTTATCTACTGAAGACAGATCTTTCAGTGTTTCAGAGAGGCTTCTGGGAAGGGTGAAGGTGTAGCCTAATGCTATAGAAATGTTGCCATTTAAAAAATAATACTATTCTTAAAATGGCATGGCCTACAATTGATTCTTGGCCTTTCAACAAAGTAAATTAAGTATCTTGCTTCATATTTGGGCCAACCTTATTATTGTAACTAATTCTTATTATTATCATCTACATTATCTATCATCTACTACAGGCCTAATGTGCCTAACAGGCTATAATATGGAAAATACATGCCAACATGATCTATAATTGTTTAATTGGCTTCCTTTTTTTAAAAAATGTTTTTATTTGTATTTTTACATTGCAAAAATTTTGATCATTGTTCATCATCACGCTTAATGGATTATTATGCTACAAGCCTATGTAAAGTCCTGTAAAGACATCCAGTTGCCTACCTCAACACCTTGACCTGGATCTTCATAGACAGAGCCTACTCATGTGATTCTCTGAGAGCCTACTCGAGTGATTCTCTTGAAAGCAATACTTGTCTTCCATTCTTGCTTGATGTAGTGCATATGAAGAGTTCAGATGCAAAAGCCCCTAACTCCATTTCTAAAGACCTGCACTTCTATATTTTTAGAGAACCCTGTTGTTGTTCATCTTCCTAAAGGGACTGAGCACGCCTCTGACTTCCAAACCCTGTTGTTGGTTTGGTTTACATTCATGTACTTGATAATACATGTAAATAGTTATATTACATAAATAAAATAAATAAAATATGCAAATTTGATAGCTTTGTAGTTAATAAAAATGAATTAAGATTATTTTCTGAAACGGCACTTAGGGGGTTTTGCATCTGAACTCTTCATATATCCAAGCCCACTCTCAAATTCTATATATAGGCTTACAAAAGCAAATCTGTATTTTGCCGATAAATAACAAAAGTGTTTTTTAGAAACTTTTCCAAAATTCTGCAATCCATAGGGGGTTCAGAGAGGGAGAGAAGATTGCAGAGTGTTTGCAAGGCACCAGATGGCAAGTGGAATTCACTTCGGTAAGTAAAGGAACCAAGAGAGAATACGACTGCAGGAGAAGGAACAAAGGGGGAGAACTTTCCATCTATCACACGTACACAAACACACACACACACACACACACACACACACACACACACACACACACACACACACACACACACACACACACACACACACACACACACACAGTGCCCCATCCAGTCTGTTCAGCAGTCACTAAACACACAAGCCTCCACAGTCAGACCAGATGATGGCTTCCAGCCTCATGAATTCTTAATTTCGTCAAAATGTGTGCGAAAAAGAATGCACCTCAGACCCTGTGGTGGTCATCTCCAAGTTAAGCCAGATAGAAACGGACCAGCGCCGCAGATACTGCCTTATACTGCCAACATCATATCACCCTTCTTTCCTCTCCTCCTTTCACCTTTTCCACCCCATCTCCTCTTCCTCCCTCTTTTCTGAGAGACAGGGAGAGAGCAAGGAAGATGGTGTTTAGCGAAAGAGAGAGGGAAAGTCTTTGTGTCGGTGAGAAAGAGAGAGTCAGGGATGCAGGAAGAACAAGGGAAAGAGCGGAAGGGAGAGGGGGAAAAAGAGATGGAGGGAGGGAGGGAGGGAGAGAGAGAGAGAGTGGGCTGCCATTCAAGTCGGCTGTGAGATGCCACACACATTGTGTTTGCTCTCCGTGAGCAAACAGATTGTAAACTGGCTGATAATTTTTGCACTGACAATGTCATTTACGGCTGTCAGACCCTCTTCGCCCCGGTCCTGTTTGCTTTATTCAAATATGAAAAATGGTTCAGGTGTGTGTGTGTGAGAGAGAGAGAGGCAGGGAGAGAGAGAGAAAGAGAGAGAGAGAGAGAGAGAGAGAGAGAGAGAGAGAGAGAGAGAGAGAGAGACGGGTCCTTGCTCTGCATTGAAATCACATCGCTTGTCTGCAGCACACTTCCAACCACAGAGCTTATCTCCAATTCAGCCGATGTCTCCCTAGACCCTGGGGATGACTGCTCCTGCTTCTGCAAATGGTCGTTATGGAGACCAGAAGCCCTGGGCACAATGTGGACTTTAGAAGAAACAGGCGATTCCTTAGCTAGCTCTTTCTCTCTAACCCATCACACATTTGTGGACAAGATGTACTGTACCTATTAGGTGCAAGTTTGTTTCTTTGATATGGCAAAGTGCATGACAGTGTAGAGACCCAGTCTTCTACTGTCTCTTAATCACATTATAAAACAATGAAGAGGCAGTGAGGAACCACCCCCCCTTCTCTGTATCAAACACTTGAGCAAAAACTTGATATATTTCCCCATTATGACATAATTCTTGGACCAAACCGGTATTATACACACATGAGGGAAAGGTGTGAAGCACCAGACAATGTGTATACGTGGTTCACACATCAGGAACTTGACAACAAACTGTTACTGTAACAAGATGCAAAAGAAAGTACCATACACCAGCAACCTCAGGCGAGGTACTGCATCTCTCAGGTACATCATACTGTAGGTAAAGGAACTGTTTAGGCAGTGAGCAGAGCTCGAGGCAGATAAAAGGGAACAGCTTGTTCCCAGCTAAGGCTCCTCATAATCAGTTGGGGCATGTACACACAGGCTGGCGAGAGGAGTAGAGAGTTTGACTCCCCATAGATCTCTTTCAGTAGCCGAGCCTCCGCTAAAACCTCCATGAATGTAAAAATGTAGTGTTGTTTTTGGCTTTTGGGGCGGGTAAGGCCTCGGAACGAGTGCCTTCCACGTTCGGCAGAAGGAGCAGCAAAAAGGTACATTGTCTCCTCATCCCCTGGCCCAACAATCATCTTGCATAGCTTCCAAGGAGGTTCCGTTTCAGATGCATCACTGTCAGAACACACACACACACACACACGTATTTCTCGCTGTGTTGAGTTGTGTGGCACTCACTTGCTGCGGCAGCCTTCGCTGACTGTGCTTGCTCCATTGGGTAAGGGATTAGTGGTAGGCAGGGATCCTGTCATTGTAGACTTAGTGCGTTAAATGAAGCCTTTATGCCTTGAAAGAGAGCATGCTTTAAAAGGACATGACCACCCAGGCTCATAGGATGCAGTCAAAAGTGGTTGGACTAGTATAGTGCCGCTGCTGCTCCTCAGTCTAATTAACCCCTTGAGTCACCCTCATCTCCCCGTTACCGTCTCTACCGTAGGGCGTTCCTAATATAAACTTGATGTACCCTGCCCTCCATGAAGCATCAATTTATTGTGAATCTCTTCGACTTGAGCTGGTCACCCCATTGGATAGTAACAAATGATAAGGATTACTTGATTGATTCGAAAGGAAATGAATATGATTGATATCAATCAAAAAACTTGGTTGAACTCTGGTGTGAAATAGATATGCCTCAAAAAGGGTTAAACAAGTCCATTATGTCTGTGCAATTATTTAGACAAAAAGTAGTCGGTTTAAATGTATTCACCATTCAAAAGTTATAAATCAGTATCAATATTCATATCTGATTTCCATTGGTCTTGAAATCATATTGATACTTGAACAGCAGAATTCATCAACATCACATGGATAAGAAACCAGTATGACATGAATGGCAATAATTTGTATTAACCTCTTTATATGACGTTTAGCAGATATCAGTCCTCAGCTTGAGCTTGGATCAGTTTAGATTGAGCTTTTAGTTGTGAGTTATGATCTGTGTACGTGTGTTCTACAAGCACATGCATCACTCACAGTCTATGTATTTTTAAACAGATTTTTTTTTACTTTATTCATGATAGTACTGTGCAGATGGTGACAGGAAGCGAGTTGGAAGAGAGAGACGGGGAAGGGTTGACAAAGGACCCGGGGGGGGGGGGGATTGAACCCGGGTCAGCCGCATAGCAAACGAGTGCCCTACCATATGCGCCACGGTAGGGCAAGCTTCTATGTACTTTACAGGTAGTTACTCTGTCTGCTGATTTTACTCCAAGCCTAAAAAAACACTTCTGATTTTAATTTGGACAGACATGCATGTGTAGCATCTCCATTTTCCTCTCCCCATTCCCACAATGGCTTGTACGACACCTGTTTTCAGATCCTAAATGGTCATTGTTCTACTTCAAAACTTGAAGAGACTGAAGTCACTGATAACTTTCTGTGCATTGTGTGTGTAAGTGATGTTAAATGGTCTCTTATCAATCTCTCTTATGGGAGTGGCAGCCCTGCTGAGAGGGGCCCATTGTGTCACCATTGTGACAGTGAAAAGAGGAGGAGGAGGAGACCCTCACAGACAGGGACATTTGTGGAGTTCTTCTGTGTGTGTGTGCGTGCGTGCGTGCGTGCGTGTCTGTGTGCGTGTGCGTGTGTCTGTGTGTGCATGCACGCCCGTGTTTGTGTGTGTGTGTGCGTGTGCGTGTGTGTGCATGCGTGTGTCTGTGTGTGCATGCACGCCCGTGTTTGTGTGTGTGTGTGCATGCACACCTCAGGACCTCTTTGTATGCATAGGGTTACTTTATCTCCAACAGTTATGCTGAGCGGCATGTTCGAGGATCAATCCACACACACACACACACATAAACACACACACACACACGCCTTCTCGCCGCATAGTTTACTCAAGGAACGTCTGGTGGTTTATGAATAATAATAGGCTGTCTGACGGGAACAAATGGCCAGCTTGTATGCCGCCGCACTGGTCAGGGAGCTTTGCTTTGGCCGTCCTTCCATTAATGATCTATTGTTTGGGTAAGGCAGCAATATAAGGTGATTGATCAAGGTCTCTTTTTTTCACACCGCAAACACTGCTGAGAAGAAAAGAGTCAAAGCAAAATGTCTCCTGAATATACATGCTCATCAGGTCACATGCATAGGAAAAAAAGTTTATAAAGGGGTTGACAGGCCGTATTCCATGCAGTGAACTTCTGTGACCTAAGAATACACCACATTTGCAAGTAAATATACCATTATGTTATTGTATGTTATTGTTATTGTATACGTTATTGTATGTCGATTATGGGGGATGATGGAAAGATAGACATGTAGATACTGTAGGTAGATGGATGTATACACCTAGACAGACAGACCTGAGTTTACCTGTTTATTAAGTAAATTTTGTTTTGTATTCGTGAACACAATTTCCTCTCATGAAATCAACACTTGCAAAAATCTTTCCACACTCTCTCTTCCAGTGAGGTCACTAGTGTCTCTCTGTCTCTCTCTCTCTCTCTTTTTCTCTTCCCTTCTTCCTCTCTCTCCCTCTCTCCCAGTGCAACTGCAATCTCTCCATCTCTCGATGGGTGACATGGCCCTGGTCGGCAGCACGCGCGCAGCCTCTCCCCATGTTTTCACTGCATATAGACTCACGGCCGGACTGTGCAAACCTCGACATGTGGACTGCGATCTTGCTCATATTTGCGAAGGGCTTTATCAGACCCCTGATTAGTTTCCAGGACAAACTTTAGGAAAGGAAAACATTGCGGACAGGGTGTAAGCCAACAGACACCACGCACCACGAAAGCAAGCAAGCACTTCCACACCACACCACACCAGAGGCCTGTTTACGTGGGGCTGCCAGGTTGTGTTTTGCCTGGGCTCTCTTAAAATGACATGGAGAGAGAGAGAGAGAGAGAGAGAGAGAGAGAGAGCATGAAGGAATGGGTTAAATAGGATGAATTCGCCTGAGAAAGAGAGTGTGATTTCCTTGTATGACTTGTGCATATGAAGAAAGTGACAATAAAAGCTGACTTGACTTCATACGAAGGAATGACATGGGACGGGAGAAAGAGAGGTAGTACAAAATAAAGGGATGAATGGGAAAAGTGAGACCTCTGCCACCACCACTGCAGCGCCATTGGACCCTTTAAAGCAGTGGCTCCCAACCTTTTCCAACTTGGGGCCCACTTGAAATTTTCACAAATATTCAATTCCAACCTCTAACCTAACCTGGTTCTCACGGGATGGTTGTTACCAAAACCTTGTGCGAGCTCACAAAGTTTAACGAAGATGCACGAAGCACGAAGGGTCTGCGTGAGAGCCAGGCTACCTCTAACCCAGTGTTTCTCAACCTTTTTTTTGACTAGCGTACCCCCTAAGCCTTTTTGTTGTACCATGAGTACCCCCTATCTCATGCTCTCTATATTCCTTTATCCCAGTATGACTACACTCTATTCAATTGTCATTATCACATTTTTCCGCGTACCCTCTGAGGTATGCTTGCGTACCCCTGGTTGGGAAACACTGCTCTAACCCATTAAACGATACAGCTAAAATAAATAGTCAACACACCCACAAATATTATTTTGACTTTCAGAATATGATTTCAAGGGCCACTTGGAATACCTTCAGGGCCCAAACTGCCCTGGCCCGCAGTTTTGAAGTCACTTCTTTAAGCTGCTAAGAAAGACAAGTGCGGAAGCTAACTGGCACAGAGTTGGCGTGGAACGTTGATAAACCTCCCTCCGATAGCCTCATACAGTCTCGTGCCGTTGGGCCGAGAGACTAGTCTCTTGGCCCAGCGGTATCGTACTGTGTCTCCCATTGCCGGACCGTTGTAGTTGACGAGATTGCACGTTCGATCCCCGAGGGGGGTGAACAGGTGCAAGATGACCTCCGTCACAGTGGTGCCGTGACCCGGATGGGAGTGAGGTTTAAGGGGGAGAGTGTAACGGAGGCTAACTGGCACAGAGTTGGCGTGGAACGTTGATAAACCTCCCTCCGATAGCCTCATACAGTCTCATGCCGTTGGGCCGAGAGACTAATCGTCCCCAACAGGTGAAACTAGGTCACCATCTCTCAACCACCCGCACCCTCAGCACCGGCTCGCCCCAAGGATGTGTGTTGAGCCCACTTCTCTACTCCCTCTACACGTTTGACTGTAGCCCCATCCACCCAGAGAACATCATTGTCAAATTTGCAGATGACACAACAGTGGTGGGGCTGATAACCGAGGGAAAGGAGGAGGCCTACAGGGATGAGGTTCTGAAACTTGGAGAGTGGTATTCATCCAACAACCTGGCCCTGAACATCTCCAAGACGAAGGAGCTCATCCTGGACTTCCGGCGGAACAAAGATGCTCCTGCCCCCCTGTACATCAATGGAGAACGTGTAGAGCAAGTGAGCTCATTTAAATTCCTAGGTGTACACATCTCCGCTGATCTCTCCTGGTCGACTAACACCTCGGCTCTGGTAAAAAAGGCCCAGCAGCGATTGCACTTCCTCAGAGTACTTAAGAAAGAACAGTTAGACTCAAGCTTGCTGGTGACCTTTTACCGTTCCACCATAGAGAGCCTGCTGACCTACGCAGTGTCAGTGTGGCACTCAAGTTGCACTGAGGCTGACAGGAAGAGACTGCAGAGGGTGATCAAAACAGCACAAAAAATCATAGGCTGCCCCCTGCCTCCCATACCCACCATCTACAACTCACGCTGCGTAAGTAGAGCCAGGAGTATCATTAAAGATCCCACACATCCTGGCTTTCATCTCTTCACACTGTTGCCCTCTGGCAGGCGCTACAAGGCATTGCCAGCCAGAACCAATAGGATGAAGAACAGCTTCTTCCCCAAAGCTGTTACAACAATGAACACACACTTACTGGACAATGATCATCTATAAAGGACTGTGCACTTCGTAGGGAAGCTAAAATCTCAGTATACTTTGTATACTGACAATAAAGGCTTTCTATTCTATTCTATTCTATTCTATTTCTATCATACTGTGTCTCCCATTGCCGGACCGTTGTAGTTGACGAGATCGCACGTTCGATCCCCAAGGGGGGTGAACAGGTGCAAGATGACCTCCGTCACACATGGCACACCTCCTATACATTTTCTCTGAACAGAATGTCATTGCCCAAGTCATAATTTATTACTAAAGGTTCTGTGTAATGGTGTATTAGTGTAGTACTAAGGTAGTAAAGTCTTTTCAACTACTAAGCTTTTACAGTGTTCCACTGGTAGAACGTTGTATGATGTTCTATATTGGGTAGAGCTGAAACGGTGTGGCACACTTTTGTGGCGAAAGCACAAGAAAGACGGCACCGCTGTCTGGTTTTATAAAATGAGATTAGAAAATAATAAAACTGTTGAATATTTGAAGGTCACTTTTTTAGGAATATGGATTATCAAAATGAAACAGCTAGGATTATTTTCCAGTCAAGGAGCTGGTTACATAACTTTAATTCAGTAATAGAGTCTCTGTTTGCAGTTGGCCAATAGAAGTTTGTTGATTTGTGTATGAATACTACTCCGACACCAGCCCTATTTGCTGTAGACAAATGTTGTCATCAAATGTGTTGAAAGAAGAATATATTTGCATGTGGCTGATCTGTGTCCATGTGTAGACTTAAACACACACACACACACACACACACACACACACACACACACACACACACACACACACACACACACACACAAATTATTTTATTTGAACCCACTAATCAAATAAAATGATTTGAATGCACACACACAGACACACACACACACAGACACACACACACGCACGCGCGCACGCGCTCACACACACACATACACACACACACACACACGCACACATGCATGCACACATATAAGCAGCTATAGGCCTACTGGATATGTTACGTAAAGCACCTGTTAATTCTCTTGACCAAATCTCCACCTGCTTGTAACAGTTTTCTGTGACACAGGCTTACAGGATCTTACCGCATCTATCAGCCGATTTCAAACAGACACACACTCACACCCACACACACACACACACACCAACACACACACACGCGCGCGCGCGCACGCACGCACGCACACACACACACACACACACACACAACAGGCAACATTGCATAGCAGCAGCATATTATATGAGTGCTTAATATGGTCTGTAGACACATTTTGCTTCATGATACATACTGTTAACTGCACAGTATGAAATGACTATTTCACTGCTAATTGTAGCCTACACTGTTATTTATGACAAAGGGATTAACTCGAACTAAGCTACCAATAGTTTAAAGGTAGTGTTGTGTAAAATATACAGCATATTAGTGTTATTTACCTGTCTAATTCTCTTTTTGCTGCTTCACGGCAGGGCTAACCACGTCATCTTCAAACTGCTACTGCCTCCCTACTCTAACCGTGTTTTTGTTTTTCGACCGTTAAGTTGTTCTTTTTTTCTCATTCATCCATCCACCCATCCATGGCCTCATCTGCTGCAGTTAGATCCAGGTGGAGTTGGGGTTTTTTTTGGGTTTTTTTGCCGTTTACGTTTGAGATTCAAGGGCAGAAAATGTGTGCTGTGTCCTCGGGTGTTTTTTTTCCAAACATCATCAGGAGCTTTTGTGAGGGCACAGACAGGCTTTCATGGCCTGCAGGGGCAGACGGCCTGCAGTTGGAGGAGGTGGTGGTGGTGGTGGTGACTGCGGGGACGGGTGGGGTGGCAATGCGCCGGGCGAGCTCACCTTTTGTCTGCTAGTGACGCTGTCTGGAGCTGCAGTGGAGAACAGCTGTCAGTGGAGAGAGGTGAGGGCAGTGGGGTAGGATGGGGTGGGGGGGGCAGGGAAGGTGGAGATGGCGGGTGGCGTGGTTAGGGGTGTGGGGTGGTGTGTTCACCTGCAGGACAGGTGAGCTGACAGCTGCATCCATACACACTCATAAGCACAGTCATCTCATATACGCACAAGCACACTTACCGGTACACAGATGTGCATGAATAAAAAACACGTTAGCCACTTGGCCACACTCACACAGAAACACACACACACACACACAAGCCCATTGTACACCTGCATACATGCAAAATGTGCAGAAAGCCTGACACATCCGAAAATGCAATCTTGAAATGTTGTGTAAATTCTCCAAGTGCTTATATGGGGTTACCTGTTTTTAAGGGGATTCCCTTCATTTGGATATTTTCCCAATTAATTTTACCTATCCATATGGAATTACATATGTGAATTGCTTCTCCGTGTACTGCACCAATATTGCAAATCTGATGCTGGACAAGAATGTTATCCACAGAGTAGAAATGATCAGGTGTGCCAACATGGGCTTTCCCTGCCAATATCACATGCAGTAATAATTGTTATATCGGTTCAAACAATTGCTTCTTTTTAAAAGACAAAAAAGTAAAAGTTTGATCATGTTTGATAAATGACCTTGTGTAGTTTTATGATGTATTAGAGCTCTGTTTTTCTCTTTTCTTCCCCTTTTAAACCAAAACATCAAACGGTGCTGCGCATTGATCTTCAGTGCTAATCTGCAGTGAGCTCTCTTTGATTCTGGAGCTGCCCTCCCGTCGGGAGACAGGCGGTCACTCCGCAGGCGACACGGCAAGTTAATAGCAAAGCTCTTATCTCCTCAGCCATCTCTGTAAAGGGGATTGGTGTAACATGTCTCCCCTCCTGGACGCCGGATGCCTTGCAACTTTGCAGGATTCCTTGTAGCTTTTTTTGTTCCACCTCTGTCTGTCTGTCTGTGTCTCTTTCTACCAAATCGTTCAGTTCTCTCTCTCTCTCTCTCTCTCTCTCTCTCTCTCTCTCTCTCTCTCTCTCACACGCCTCTTTTTTATGACTCCTCCACCCAAGATATGCCTTTTCAAAAAAAAAAAACTGATATAAAATATAGTCTCATATCTCGTCTCACTTTATAAATATTTAGGCATATGCACGAGGAATAAATAGGGGCAACCTGGAAATAGGCCTATACCTACAAGTCCACAGAAATATTATAGTTTGATGGGATTCCATTTAATTTGCTATTTCATCAACTGACATGCTATATCTACCTACAGGACCATAAAATATAGGCTACGGTAGCGGACTGCCTCACTGGTTATTCTTACCCTAAAGGTATTACCAAGCTTGGAGCTTATGCTGAAAACAACCATATCAACATCGTATATACGTATCAGGGAACAAACTCTTGTTAAATGAGGGCTGCCCACGTCCCTCAGTCTCATTTCCTCCCTGCTCTGACTTTACAGCCCTTGGTCATGGGGCGCCTGTTGATTCTGTGTTTACCTCCAACACATTTGCTGCCATCATCACTGATCAATATCATATAGCCACTCTACTTACTGTTGAATGGGAAACTAGATGCACAACTCTAGTGAATTAATATTTGATCATTATCAGGGCAGCTGGTTGCACACGTGGACCTGTAGTCAAAACAGCAGTGTGACAGCAGTTTGACTTTCTTAAAAGTGTAAAAACACCAAACAGAGCTCTAATGCATCATAACACTATACAGAGACAACAGTTGAGAGAGCCAACGATTTTGCCGAAAGGCAATGATACACTGGACAGCTTTTCGATTGATGTTGAAGGCCAATGTCATTAATGGGTCCTAATTTTCAGATGGAGTGGTTAAAAATGTCTACTACTGCAAGTTGACTTTGTGAAAGCGTTTTAGTGATAAACAGTCCAATACACATCTTATGACATTGTTGCACAAACAATTGTTCAAAAATGCTGTGTTTATACAGTATCATCATTCTAAGACATTTGCAAGTAGAAAGCTTGGTAAATTAAAAGAACATAAAGAGGATTTAAGTGTGCAGACATTTTTATTTCGTTTAAGACTTCTGAAAGTGACTACTTGAATTGTGCTGTTGAATGTATTTCGGCTCCTATCATTCACAAGCAATATTTAATAATAACTGTATTTGTATACCAATTCCATACAGGAAATTCAGTTCAATGTTAGCCTAGCGAGCGGTCGCTAGGGGTGTCTAGATTTTTAGGCTAGCTCAATGTGCTTAACAGATTAACAACTATGTTAAAAAATAAAATATTATGAAATGAAGTAGAAGAGAGAGAAAAAGCAATATTTGTCAGCAACATAAATTCTCTGTCATTGTTTTGTTTTGTTTAGATGATTTCATGGATATATGATGCAAATACTGTGTGTGTGTGTGTGTTTGTGTGCGTGCGTGCGTGCATGCGTGCGTGCGTCTGGAGAGTATACTGCATTGCGTGCGTGCGTGCGTGCGTGCGTGCGTCTGGAGAGTATACTGCATTGCGTGCGTGTGTGCGTGCGTGCGTGCGTGCGTCTGGAGAGTATACTGCACTGCACTGCACTCCATCTGACACTCAAGGTCAAGAAAATACAGCCTCTCCCTCCACAAAATAAATTTGTTTTGTTTTCGAGAGTCGAGGGCTTTGGACACCATTAATTAGTTTGCTCTTCCCCTTCACACTTGGCCATCCATTTGTTCCAACGCTGCTTTAGCATGCCCACGCCTGTCCCTCGCCACTCGTTTCCCTTTCTCTATTCATTCGCTCCCCACTTCCCTCTCCTTCTTTTTTTGTCCTCCCCCTCTCAAATACTCTACATGAATAGTTGCAGATAGAGGGGTAGGCAAAAAAAAGACAGAACAACAACAAAAAAAGCAGTTGGACTTGAAATGTGGACTTGCTCTGGTTGGTTGGTCGGTTGTTGTGGTGGTGGTGGAGTAGTAAGAGGGGCAAACATTGTAACCCCCCCCAACTCTCCCACCCTGCCAATCCCCACAAAGCCAGAGCATAACTGGCCTTGTTTGTGGTTGTCCCTGACATCAGCACTGACTCCAAAACACCTGTGTTTGCCCTCTGGATTTCCCCAATCTGTAGGGGGAAAAAAGGCCATGTGCCGTGTCACATGGTGGCCAGATAGGGACTGAGGACTCCATTGGTATAATAATGGCGACGGGGGCTTTTAGACCAGTTAATCATTGATGGACATCTTCCACTCCCATTTTCTCTTTATCCACTGAAGTGCAGCAGTATTTTTTTATCGCAGTGTCTAAGGGAGTCATATCAGGGTGAAATATGCTGTGTATCTTGGCAGGGCAGAGTGATGAGAATTTCATAGTTTACCATCAGTGAATATTCTGTATAGACAATTGTGAAAACAACAGAAAGTGGATCTGTGTGGATGTGAGGCACTTTGTGTCAGATCTGTTGTTGTAGTATAGTCATACTGTAGCATCAGGGCTAAATGTCTTGGCTAGGTAGTGAGAGGTTGTCTCAGCTTGCCATCTAGGCCCAGGGTAAAAAAGAAGAGGTTAAACCAGAAGCTACAATGTGTGTGAACTATGTTGTGGGTCTATTGTCAGTAATGGAATGGGTCACTGCATCTACATGCTGCCAGAGACCAACCAGAGCCCAACCGTATGGCCGCCTCATGAGAAAATGTTCTTGAGAAGATGCCGTATAGATGGGCCTTAAGAATGAAGTGTAATTCAGAGCTAAATGAGGAGGGCTTTTCGCTTGGTTCCCCCCCCCCCCATGGCCCAGCCTCCACTCCATTCCACGGAGCATGAAGAATAGTCCCGATCTGGATCTCCACATAGTGATAGTTAATTAAAAGAGGCCCGTGCTCTCCTGACTGAGCCATGCCCTGAATGGAGTGGATGGGAAAAGCTCTGGGAAGATTTTTTTTTTACCACGTCTCAAGAGCTTCTCAGAAGCCAGTCTTTTTTTTCAGAGGCTCTACAGTATGTGCGTCTGTGAGGGTGGCATCTGTATGCTCACATCTCTGTTTCTGTGCCCATGTCCGAGGGTGTCTGTCTGATGCGTGCGTGTTGGAATGAGCCTGTTTTAGTGGTAGTATAGTGAATTCAGGTAAATTGGGCCTCATTTTTTTCATATAAGCGAATGGCCAAAAGTGGCCCAATTTACCTGAATTCATCCCTATATCCTTTAATATATAGTGCTGACCTTTATTGCAGTGACTATTCTGGCCACAGACCATATCAGCAAACTGAAACTGCTGCATAATCCGAAACCAGTAGGCAAACGAAGACGACCCACCTGTGAAGGAACACTTTAGGACTTGAAGGACTGGTCAGCCAGCCAGTCAGCCAGTAAGTGATTAACCTGAGCCATTTGGGTGTCTCCAGGCCTTGCAGACAATGCAGCGTTTGCATGGATGGAGCCTGTGGATGACCTGATTCTCTACGTAGAGGGAGGAGAGCAGTGATAAAGTCTGGGTGGGTAAGGTAGGTGGGTTCCAGTCAGTCTGCTGAAAGGTTTTTTTTTCTGGCCCGGTAAGGACCTTGAAGAGCCGAGAGTGGAGATCAATCACATAGATCGTACAAAGGTCAGAGCCAGCCTACTGCTAGAATAACTTTTTTTCTCTCATTCTTTCACTTTGGACGAAAGAAAAAAAAGTGAGAACGTCATTAACAATAGGCCTGTATGCATATGCATTTGTAGAATTTCTCCGATTATGACTTTATTGGTTTGTCACCCTTTTCTTTACAAGAGTATGAAAACAAGTTATGAATTGCTATGATTGTTTTACAGTATAATGGTAAGATACACATGGAAATACAAATTACCCAGTGTTTGTCATGATCGAAATGTCTCCATTGGAGCATTTCTCCCCATAAAACATTGAAACATACAAAAGCCGTAAATCCGGCAGGTTAAGTTGATCTTTCAATGTACTACTCACATAATCCTTACCTATAAAAAAGGTTGTGAGATCACCACAAAATTTGTCTACTTGTCCACAAACTTGGTGCCACAGTAGTAGATAGGACGGACTTTTTTTGACAGCTGAGTTTGATGAGTTTGATGAGTGTAGGAAGATGTTTTATGAGTGTATGATGTAGTGTGACAGGTTAGGCCAGGTGTGTGTGTGTGTGCATCAGTAGATGTCAAGTCTACATGATATGTAGATGACAAGTGAAGTTATGGTGTGTGTAGTGTTTCAGTTGGTCAAAGAGGAAACGTTGTGTCAACTTGTAGATGTCAAGTCTACATGATATGTAGATGTCAAGTGAAGTTATGGTGTGTGTAGTGTTTCTGTTGGTCAAAGAGGAAACGGTGTGTCAACTGTGTAAGCAATTAATCAGATGAGTGTAAGTGTGTTGTGTGCGAGCACATCTGTTGTGTGAATGCAGTTGTCCAGCGATTCTGTTGGCCAAAGAGGCCTGCACTGTGTATTCCATTCACTGGTGGGTGGGGTTTAGGCCTATGTGTGTGGGCGTGTGTGAGTGTGTGTGTGTGTGTGTGTGTGTGTGTGTTGATGTTGTTTGTTGTTGTTTTTAAGCAGGCATGTGAGAGGGTGTGTGAAAAAAAGCAAATGGGGTGAAAGTGTACTTCCTCTCATAGATGGGATCCTAATTGTAAAAGTGTTGGCATGTAATGTATGATTTGAGCGATTCCAGTCAGTCTGTATCAGGAAGTTGGTGTTTTGTAACGGCCAGCGTATGGTGATAACGTCTGGTGATCATCTGTGCGTTTTCCCTCTCTTTTCCTCTGGCACCGTCTCTCTGTCTCTCTCGCGCTCACACACATAACATTCCTCTGTTGTGCAGAGAAAGCAATTCAGAGGGTGAAAGTGTACTTCCTCTCACAGTTGGTTTCCTAATTGTAAATGTGTTGGGGGGCGATTCATGATTTGAGTGATTCTAGTAAGTCTAGTAGAGTAGTAGAGTAGAGTAACTTTATTAATCCCCAGGGGGAAATTCAGGTGTCCAGTAGCTTACATAAATACACAAATAAACAAATGTCCACATGGACATTTCAAGACACAAATAACACAGGAATAGTCAGGTAGGGGAAAATAAAAATAGAAATAGTAAAGATAAGGAATGTGAAAATGTAATATTTAAAAAAATGTAAAAAGGTAATTGTGCAAAAAGACATTCTGTGACTTGGGATAGACCATGTGCAGAAAAACATGCTCTGTCAGTTAAGGTAGACAATCTTAACATGACCTGGAACAAGTGTTGACAGATACATCTAAGATATAGTATAGTATGTATCAGGAAGTTTGTGTTTGTGTAATGGTCAGCGTATGGGAATACCATAATGGCACTGTCTCTCTCTCACACACACACACACACACACACACACACATAACATTCCTCTGTTGTGCAGAGAAAACAATTCAGAGGATGAAAGTGACCATAGTTCTCCCAGTGTGTATGTGCGTATAGCCATGGCTACGAATCAGACCGACTACCCTGCCACAGTATGTGTGATGAATGTCACAGTCTCTCTGTGTGTGTGCGTGTAGCCATATATCTACAAATCAATCAAGGTTGACTACCCTGTCTCTCTCACACACACACGGTGGGGTGTGAGCATCCTGAGACCTGGTGTGGTAGTCAGAGTGATTTACGATGTGTGGTGGAAGTTTCAGCATGGCCAGACTGCAGTTATTCAATAGTAACCATTACAGCTGGTAAGTTGGTGCAGAGTCTAGTTGTGTATCATGATGTCTGTCACTCTTTTCTCTCTTTCGAAGTTTGCTGAAAATCACACAAACTCACACAGAGCTCCTTCTAACATGTCAACAATGATGACTCAAATAACACATTTTGTGGAGAGTATACTGTGGGTCGGAAAATAGTGTTTTCTTGGCTTCTGACAACTCCATCATAGAATATAGGCCTAAGTGAGTGGCCAAATTATCCAAAATGCATCGATGCCACTAGCAACCAATGGAAGATGGTAGGTGGAAGGGTTCACATGACATGGTTGAATTTGAGATATAAGTAAACAAATGTAGTGATAAAGTCTGTAGCATTTATGCAGAGGCTAGATGAGTGCTTTGAGACAAACATGTGTGAAATTGGTATGGAGGTGTGAGAGAAAGGAATAGGTGTGACAATGGCTTGGCCTGTTGTTAGATTTAGAGTAGGCCTATGTGTGTTTAACCTTAAATGCTCTGTTGAAAAACTAGAGTGCGTGCAAAATGTCATGACCATATCGTGTTTTGAACCTCATAAGGATATACGTATCGTATCATGATGATATGAATTGACACTGTTGAGTTCAAAAACCTCATTTATTTGTAATTTCCCTGCATTGTGGCTTTCTGTTGCCACCCTTCATAGGAGAAAAAAAAAATGCCAAGCATAATGTATTACATGTAGTCTACTCGCTATGGGTATTGTATTGTGACTCCTGTATTGTGATATGTGGTGTATCATGAGATTGTTGCGAATTCCCTGCCTTATTAAAAATCACTGTTACGTGTGTTTAGCCTTTGATATATTTCGATTCAAGTCTTTTGTAGGCTAGGACCATGTTGTATGACGTCTGCTGCTGCTTACGATTCATATTCTATACATACACAGAATTGGTTGTTTCACCTTTTTTATTATATATATATATATTTTACCCTGCATTGCTCAAAATTTCAACCCCACATTACCCAACAACCCATAATACCCCCCTTAATACCATTTAAACTAATGTAGCCAAACACCTAACACCAACTATAAGAAAAAGACACTAGTCATATTATTTATTTTAATTTTTATTTTAGAACTTATAAACCTCCATTAAGCCTTCAAAACAATCTTTTACACAATATTACACACAAACAACAACTTGGCACCAAGGTTGTATAAATAAACCATGGATTTAACTGATTGTTTGTGCATGATATTTGTTGACTACCTGGAAAATTGGACTGTGTTGTGAAAATAAAGATGAAGGTTTACATACTGCTCCTGTGTTACTTTTTAAAATATTTTTCAAGTGAGCGCTTTCAAGCTAGTCTGTGCTGTGCCATCAGATTGGACAAAAAAAAAAAAAATGATGACCAAATCAAAAGAAGCTTTCCCACCATGAATTCGGAGTTTGTTCTGAATATGCACAGGCATACAGAATGTATTATGTCATTATGTGCACCAGTGGTACAAGTGATGCCAGTTTTCTTTCAATTAAGTGAAAATACTACATAGAAAACAAAATCCAAATGTTTAAAATCAAATGTAAGTGAAATAACTCTCACCAACAACACAAATAAAATGAATTAACAATATATGACACTTGTGCAAAATGTATGCCATTCATCTGTATTGGACAAAATAGACACCCTTATAGGGCGTTTGATCAAATAAGGTCACCCTGTTTTTCACAAGGCACTTTCAATTAGTTTCTGGACTCCTACAAGAACAAAAACTCTCTCAAAATTTAGCACCATTACTCATCAAGGGTTAACATTTACAATTTCTGTGGGTATATTGAAGTGCTTTACATTTTGTTTCTAAATGAACTCGAATTATCATAGCAAAATCCGAATATGGTCAGTGACAGATTGTTTACCACATCATGGCAAGAGATTTTTAGTGAATGATATGTCCAGTTATTTGAAAAGATTAGGGCTGAGACATTAACACGTTCACTTCGTTTGATTAATGAATCACGCAATTCGATAAATTAACGCGATTTTAAAAAATAATCGCAGTATAATATAGCTACATAATTCTGCCTGATGGTGAACAGCTTGCTGAAATTGAGAAGAGTTTTCTCTTCTTTTAAAAATGAATAATATTTTTAGATGAAGCTTATTGATTGTAATTATTCGATATCTATGTGAAAAAAAAAGTTCATTGTTCTCAGGTCAGATATTTTAACGCTATTAAAATGTGATTAAATTGATTGATTTATTCCAAAGCCTATAGATTAATTCGATTAAAAATTTAATTGAGTCCCAGCCCTAGAAAAGATATGTCTTGAGTTATACATGACAATCTTTGACCGGAGTAGGCTTATTTGTTTGACTTGTAAAGTGCATTAATTGTTTTCTGTGCATATATTAAGTATCAAAATGTGACTCTTATGTGTCGGTGTAGTGGTATAGGCTTTGTTTGTGCGTAAAATTTTACCTGTATGAGTCATGTTTCACACAAAAAAAGCTCAAGCAATGGAAAAGTGAAATAAAACATGCTGTTGTAACTTTGATATGTACTACTCAATGGTGTGCCATGATTGACAAATTTAATAAATGACAAATGTATTATTAGGGTATGCATCACACTCTATGTACGGTCATAGATGTCATAAAGACTGTGAAATATAAAATATGAATCAATGTATGTGTCTGTGAGCTGCTGAGATACTTCATGTTTTTATATTTACTTTAAATACTTCAGCAAAAATAGAATATTTCATCTGATCTCTTCTAAAAGACTTGAAGATGGAATCTCTTACTGTAGGCCTATGCTCTTTTTTACCACAGTAAAACACAGGATCTAAAACTCGAATACTCAAGTAGATATTTGGGTGCCGCATCCTCTTGAAAATCGGGTGTTTCCTGCTCAGAAAGAGGCAGTAATGAGATAACAACTACAGTGGCACTCCCCAGTCAAGGTGTGAAGTTTTCACACCTACTATTTTCAGTCCCAAGACCAAGAGTAAGCTGAGAAGATAGGATAGAGAGATAGGAAGGGTATGATTAAACATCAGGGAAAATCAAAAGGATCTCGGGAGATGGGGGAATTCTGAATTGACAATAACCTGTGAAAAGACATGTCATAGCCATGAACCATGAAAGGATATATCACAAAATATAAACCCACCCTAAATGATTAAGAGGATAACACGGCAAGTAAAAGAGAATTATATAAGAAGGAAGAAAACGGACATACCAAGGCAAAAAACCAAAAACCAAAAAAAAACCCATAGCAATTATAACATTATCTCAGATCATTCAATCCCCATGGTTGGCAAGCCGGTCAGTAAGTTTGGACTTTCCAGAGTTTTTGGGCCACCCCCACTAAATACCTATCTATCTGCCATGGTGCAATAGGGGGCTATGGGGTGGAGGGCAGAAGTGTGATCAGGTTGTATGGGTAAGGAGACTTGGTAAATAGGTGGCTACTATGCCGTGCTGGACTTTGAAGCTATGCATGAGAAAATTTGAACTGTTTGTGTGGTTGAGTCTAGTGTAGACGATAGATGTTGGGTGCGCTGTGGTGTGAGGTTGGGTTAAAATTGGTTAATGTTGGATATATGGATTTTTATCTTATCCTGAGATTTTGACTGTGGAATGACACAATATTCTTTAACTTGTGAGGTGGATCCAAGTCTGTCTACTCCAGAGAATATTTGGATGGGTGGTGTGATTGCCCCTGGAATACAATGTAGCTTTAGATTGTTGGCTCCTTTGCCGTTGGTGGCTGCTTTGCAGTTTTGCTGCTTTGCTTGTACAGTACAGTTATAGTAGAGAACAGGTGTGGAAGGTAATTACATTTAGGCTACTCAAATTATTATAATTGAGTTGCTTGTATCACTAATGTGCTGTATTTTAATGAACCTTTTTACTTTTACTTCTGTACATCTTGACTCACTTGTTTCACTCAATTACACACCTAAGCCTGAATACTGAGTAATCAGATGAAGAGAAAAAATGAAAATGCATACAAATATCAATCAGTCAGAAACGAAGGGTAACATTTGTAGATTTTGTTCAGCATTTTCTCCATTTCCCATAACATACCTCTCCTAGATCAATGTGCTAGATGATGATTGGTGCCAAGTGATAGTTCATTCAATAAATGAAATATTGTCTAAGTCTTGAGAGGTCAATACATCAAAGAATCTAAGTAGCTTTCACACACATTGCATTTGAAATTAAGTGTGTTTGACTTTGTAGATGAGGTACTGAATTTACACAATGTAGGCCTAGTTGCATTTTCCGCCTGTACTTTTTACACATTAGAGAAAGTTGGATGTGGAGTTTGTACATTGCCGTTGATTATGGAGTAGCTTAACATTTTAACTTTTTAAAATTGTGAATTTGAATATGAATCTAGTTCTTTAAGCAGGGTTGATGTAATTGAAAAGGAATGTAGTGCTGATGAGTGTCTGGTGCATTGTGACACTGAAGTATATTACATTTGAAAGGTTCGACACTGGTGTAAAATAACTAATAACTTTTACTCAAGGTACTATAGGCTACTATAACAGACTATTAACATTGTAAATAATATATGTTTCATGAATAATTTGACATTTTAAAATTTGCCTTTGGAAAAGAATGGAAATTGTGTTTGTGCATGGCAATTTTTTTTTTTAAACTACTCTACATAGCCTTCCCATGTTGGATTAATTTGCAGCATAATGGCAGGTATTGTGCTAGACACAGAAGCCATGCATGAAGAAGAGCATTTAAGCATTTATGTATTTAATTCTCGCGAGGATTGTTCTTTGAAATTAGCAATGTACCTTTACAAGAATAATTTTAAAGAAATACGTTTTCTGGTTGGGACTGGGCAGATAGTCAGTAGAGACCTTTCCATTTGACTCCTGGATGAACAAACAAGCCTTTACAGTTACAGATACACTCCCATCTGCTATGGTGCATTTGAACAGGAATCCCTTTTAAAAATTACACACCCCAAGCATTACATTCATTTCCAGGTGAGATGACAAAAAAGTTCTGTACTCTATGACATGACATAGTCATGACTGAATTGGACATACCCATGTCCATTACACCTCTCAAAACTTTCACAAAATCAAATGAGTTAGAACAAGCCTTCAGACATCACTCTGTCTAAATCACTAAGTAAAAACAACTACACATGGGCTTCTGAAACAATGCAACCCCCCTCTCTTGAAACTGAGGTGTCACCATCCTATTCACTACTATACACCTTAAAAAGGCTGGCCTCAAACCAACACCTACCATGCGTAGCTCGGCCATAAGAGAAAAATACATGTTGCATGATGCAGCGTCTCTATTTATTTTAAGGGAAATTAACACCTTTAATATATGCTGAAAAAAATGATATCTTTGTTTTATAAATCATTTATTGAATCGCCCTCTCTTTTGCTATTGTTGTATGGTTTGATAACCTAAAACTGTAAAAAGAGACACAATGGAAATGCATAAAAAAATTGAGGCGATTTATTACGCGTAAAAATATTAAACAAAATTTTCCCCACGTTATTATTAAGCAAATAATCTAAATATTCTTTGCAAAATAACGTTAAATAATTGTGCACTTTTCCCTGTGTCCTTGAATAAATCAGGCAAAATTCTGAAAAAATCAAGGAAATTTCCTCATTTCAATTTGAAGTATTCCCTCAATTATATCACGTGTAATATTGTCGCCTCAATTTTATTGGACATTTTTGCATGAATAAATTATGACAAAATTCAAATGAATCAAGGAATTTTCCTCATTTCAATTGGAAGGATTCCCTCCATTATATCACGTGTAATATTGTCGCCTCAATTTTATTGGACATTTTTGCATGAATAAAATATGTCAAATTACAAATAAATCAAGGAACTTTCCTCATTTCAATTGGAAGGATTCTCTCCATTATATCATGTGTAATATTGTCGCCACAATTTTATTGGACATTTTTGCATGAATTAATCCTGCAAAATAATCAGATTTCTCTGTAATGGAGACATGGAGCAATATTTTCCACATAGCAATTGAGGCCAAAGCTCTAATCAACTTTGCATTCATATCTATTACAAGTATAATGTGGTTAACAATCAATAAAACAACATCACCAAGTGGTTTCGATGAGTACATCCATTTTATTATTTAAAAAAAACCCCATAAAAACAATGGTGTGCACATAGTATCGTAATTATCAGTTTATTATCAACTGTCAAAGCATTGTCATGGCCAGAAAACAAAAAAGATCCTACTTCAGCTGTCAGTTGCATCCCTTAGTGACATTTTGTAGGCCAGCCAAGTCCTCGACTCCCTCTAGTATGTGTCTTTTCCTCACACTGTGGAGCAAAGACAAAGACAAAGGCAAAGACATTTTCAGTTAAAAAAAAGAAAAAAGGAATGGAAATCCAGACACACCACTCTCCACTACTAACTCCATTTTACATTACATTGCACTTAGCTGACCCTTTCATTTATTCAAAGCGACTTACAACTATTATTTTTCAGGGTATTGGTTACAGTCCCTGTGGGGTTAGGTGCCTTGCTCAAGGGCACTTCAGCCATGGATGTAGATGTAGGGAGAGGTCAGGGGGGATTTGAACCGGCAACCCCTAGATTGAAAGACCAACTCTCTAACCACTAGGCCACTGCCCCATATAGGGGCAGCCATGGTCAGTGCGTTGCACTGAAGATCACAGGGTTACAGATTCAGTACCTACTCTTACCAACTCCTGCCTCCCTCCATGGCTGAAGAGCTCTTGAGGAAAGCATCTATCCCCACACTACAATTTTGATTAAAGTGTAATGTAATGCAATGTATTATCGTCCATTTTCCACAGAATTTCCCAACACTATTTATCAATAAAGAGGACTCCCAATAGGACTCCCTAGCAAAAGGAGGAATGTACATATTCAATATTATCAAGTGTCCGCAAAGCGCACAGATCAACTGAAGACACCAGCTATCCCTGTCAAAAGTTAATTGTAGGCCTACTTACTGTAATGTCTTCACCATCAGGTGCCCATTCAGATCTGCTGTCAGAGGACTCCTGATCCAGGTTCTGTTGTGTAAAAATTAAAGACATCTTGAATGAAGTTCTTTTGGTGAGATAGTAAAACACAGAAACAACTGGACTGGCATTGGCGCTCATTCATTAGGACAAAGCACAAGTCATACATAGACACACCAATATTGATGGATTTTTACAAATGTTAAGACAGTAAATAGTACATACATTAATTCCACCACCATCGTCTGCATTCTCAGTGTGGCCGTCAGGGCTGTGGTCTGAAGAAGCCAGATTCAAGAGAGAGAGAGTGAGTCGGAGCCGCCCAGTCTTTATAAGGGTCTCAATTAGAGATGATTGGCCCCCTATCGCTCCAGCACTCTGTTGCGAAACAAAGCACAGGCAGGTGGGGCGGAGCCCACACAGTCATTAGTTAAAACAGTCTTAACGTGTAGACAGTAGTTTTAGGCAAAGTATTTAGCAACTAAAAGATTAATAAGCACTTCTTTGGACAAAATCCCATTAAAATGTAACTTACAATATAATAGTCACAAATATCTAAATGCTGTCATAAAGTAGCCATACAGTCATAAGTGCTTTTGGAATAATGCAATTTTGTTATTTAATTAATGCAGTTTGATTGTCATACACTCAGTATATGTTCAAGATTATTTACAGATAGAAAGGATAAATATGCATTTGTTAAAAAAAGAACATGTCCCACATAATCTTTTAAAACAAATACATTGTTATATAGCAGATATACACGTATATTATTGACATTTTTAGAATAGAATGGTGGAGGCTGTTGTCAAAAGATGGGGTTGCCTAGCCTTTCTTGTTCCCCAATTGGTGTGAACAGTGAGTCGGCTGAATTTCCATCTGTACAATTTAAACAAACATTTAATGATTTCCCGTACATCTAAAACATTTATCTACACTCACTGGCCACTTCATTAGGTCCTAGGAACACCTCTCTAGTGCTGGGTTGGACCCCTTTTGCCTTCAGAACTGCCTGAAACAATACTCGGGTAGGCTGTGGCAAGACAAATTGGTACTAATTGGCCAAAACTGTGCTAAGAAAATATCCGTATGCCATTATATCTCCAGCCTGAAATGTTGATGTAAGGCAGAGTTGACCCATGTTGACCCTGAGGCAACATTTTTGCGATCTTTTAGTGTCGTTTATGGTGAGCCTGTCCAAATTGTTGCCTCATTTCCCTGTTCTTAGCTGACAGGAGTGGCACCAAATGTGGTTTTCTGCTGCTATAGCCCATTTGCCTCAAGATTTGATGTGCTGTGTAATCAGGGATTCTCTTATGCATACCTCGGTTGTAATGTGGGGTTATCTGACTTAATTTTGCTTTTGTATCAGCTCAAACCAGTCTGGCAATTCTCCTCAGACCTTTGCCATCAAGGCATTTTTGACTACAGAATCGCTGCTCACTGCATTTTTTTCCTTTACAGTACCATTTCTGTAAACCCTAGAGATGGTTGAGAGTGAATATACCAGTAGATCAGTCTTTTCTGAAATACTCAAATCAAACCCTTTCAGCATCAACAGTCATGCCATGTTCAAAGTCATTTAATTAACCTTTCTTCTCCATTATGATGCTCGGTTTGAACTACATCAGATCATCCATCTCAACCATGTCTACATGCACAAATGCATTGAGTTGCCACCATGTGATTGGCTGATGAGAAATGTGCCTCAATGAACAGTTGTAACGGGTGTTCCTAATATAGTGGCAGGTGAGTGTATGTGTGTGACATTAGCTCAGCAACTCACCCTATCATCCTCCACTTCTGGGTCCATCGCCCTGGGTACTCGCTGCTGGCTGTGTCAACGTGCATGGGTGGCTACCCACCACTGTTCAAAAACATGAGATGAGATTTAGATGAGAATAAATATCACACAAAATATTTATGACATATCACTAAAAACAAATACTGTCTCAAACCTTGCATAGCCTAAACCAGTGGTTTTCAAAGTGGGGGTCAGGGACCCCTGCGGGGCCGCAAGAGGGTGCTAGGGTGACAGCAGCAGCTTGGCAGGAAAAGCTAATTAAAATAATGTAATAAATTGAATAACCGAGTACATCAACATATAGTAAAAATAAGGAAAAAATATATATTTCCTACAGTAAAGAACTGCATTGTCATGATTCTGTGCATCTCTGAACATTACTACCTTTATTATTATTTTATATATCCCGAAGGGGCCATTGACTCACAGACCTAAACAATGGTTATAAAAGGGGCGCACAGAAAAAATAGTGTGGCATGAAACATGTAAGGGGGGCCTAGGCCAGACTCTATTGGTATATTGGGGGCCTTTCCATGCTGAAGTTTTGGAACCCCTGGCCTAAGCAACTGAAACAGTGCCAGCATGTATACTGGCACTGGGTCTGTGTCAGGGGGCACTTCAAGGACATCTGGTCAATACATTTGTATGACTGGTGTCAATAGTGAGTGGGCTGAATTTTCATCTGTGCAATGTAAACAAACATTTAGTTATTTCCCATACACTTAAAACAATTATCTATATGTGTGATATTGTCTCAGCAGCTCACCCTATTGGGTCATCCTCCACTCCTGGGTCCATCCCCATGGGTGCCCACTGCTGGGGGCTGTGTCAACGTGCATGGGTGGCTACCCAACACTGTTTAAAAACATGATGAGATTTAGATTAGATTAAATATCACTAAAAGCAAATACTGTGTCAAACCTGTCATAGCCTAAACACACGAAACAGTGCCAGCATGTTCTTACACTGGGTCTGCATCAGGGGACACTTCCAGGACATCTGGTCAATACATCTGTAAAAGTACTGAGAGAGGAAAAAAGTTAAGTCACAATTTAGCTTTCATGACTGTAAATTACTACAGGAGTGCAAATAAATACATCAACAGATTCAAAACACCATGAATTATTTTTAAGTTCTGCAAGACAGCACAGGACAGACTATTATATTCTTAAGAACATTTCCCTATCTTAATTGAATTCAGTGGGGTATTTGGATGTATGTGAATATGGTCTAAGAAAAAGAATATATACTTTTATACTTTCCATCAAGTAACACATTCTGCAGACTGGTTAGCTAAGGTAAGAAGTTAGAAGGGGCACACTGGTGGTAATTCACACCTATGGAGCCCGTTAAAAGAGCTATCAAAGGTGCTAACTTTTACATTCTAAAGAGCAATTAAGGCCTCTAGCATCAATATCACTCACTGCAAATATCAAACGAAGTCACAGGAACCCTTTATAAGGCTCTAAATTCATCTCAATTCACTCTAAAGACTAGCAAAATTACACTTACTAAAACGGAACACATTATCAAACATTAGGCCATTTAAAATCGGCCAAAACACATTCTACAACGCACATTATATACACAATGGTTGATAGGCAAAATAGCGTGTATGTTAAGGCTGAAAAATGCATCCAAACATGCAAAAAAGGGCATCCAAACATGCAAAACGTAGCTAAAATATTTTCCCTGGTGACTAGCTGGCTAGCTGATTAGCTCAGTGCACGTAAGTTCTACATGGCTGGAATCTCACACGTGCCTTCAAACACTGCGCAGCCAGAAACCTATGATAATGCACTAGTTAGCAGAAGTTTGGTTGCTTCAAAGTTCGTTCTGAAAACTCATGAAACTGCACAGCCAGAAACCTATGACATAGCACTAGTTAGCAAAAGCTTGGTAACTTCAAAGTTCGTTCTGAAAACTATGAAAACTCATCTGGTGTAAAATAGCACACCCAATAGATAGCATTCAACCGTAAGACAGTCCATTGGGTAGCCAGTGCTTCCAGGCTAAGCACAGGTTCCTCTTATCTAAAATCTCATCAAAACAGCTCATCCACCACAACAGCAAATATTCAAAATATGAATTTGAAGCAGCTACTGAACTAGGATGATGGAACTTCTGAAGTTATTTAAAACTTACCTGAAGTCTCTAGGAGGTTCTCTTCGGTTTAAATCCAGGGAACATGACACCAGCTTGAAAGAAAGACGTTAGAGCTTAACAAAGCCCCTCCCCTCCCCCACCACCAACCAAACTTCAGCTCCCCCTAATTTGTAGTGAGAAATTGGGCAGAATACCTAATTTTTTCAAGGCAGATTTTGTGTCTTATTTATTATTGTAAATATCCATAATTTTTTGGAGGAAATACATTTGTGCAATTTATTAGGCTATATATGCACATAAAAATCATGCATTCTTGATTTTTTTATGGAAATTTCCCAGCCGGGTAGCCTCTCTTTTTTCAGTGTACTGGACACCTGAATTTCCCCCTGGGGATTAATAAAGTTACTCTACTCTACTACTCTACTAGACTTACTAGAATCACTCAAATCATGAATCGCCCCCCAACACATTTACAATTAGGAAACCAACTGTGAGAGGAAGTACACTTTCACCCTCTGAATTGCTTTCTCTGCACAACAGAGGAATGTTATGTGTGTGAGCGCGAGAGAGACAGAGAGACGGTGCCAGAGGAAAAGAGAGGGAAAACGCACAGATGATCACCAGACGTTATCACCATACGCTGGCCGTTACAAAACACCAACTTCCTGATACAGACTGACTGGAATCGCTCAAATCATACATTACATGCCAACACTTTTACAATTAGGATCCCATCTATGAGAGGAAGTACACTTTCACCCCATTTGCTTTTTTTCACACACCCTCTCACATGCCTGCTTAAAAACAACAACAAACAACATCAACACACACACACACACACACACACATAGGCCTAAACTCCACCCACCAGTGAATGGAATACACAGTGCAGGCCTCTTTGGCCAACAGAATCGCTGGACAACTGCATTCACACAACAGATGTGCTCGCACACAACACACTTACACTCATCTGATTAATTGCTTACACAGTTGACACACCGTTTCCTCTTTGACCAACAGAAACACTACACACACCATAACTTCACTTGACATCTACATATCATGTAGACTTGACATCTACAAGTTGACACAACGTTTCCTCTTTGACCAACTGAAACACTACACACACCATAACTTCACTTGTCATCTACATATCATGTAGACTTGACATCTACTGATGCACACACACACACACCTGGCCTAACCTGTCACACTACATCATACACTCATAAAACATCTTCCTACACTCATCAAACTCATCAAACTCAGCTGTCAAAAAAAGTCCGTCCTATCTACTACTTGCCACATGTCTGCGAGATTTTACGAGTCTGTCTTTTGATGTCTTTTTTGGACCACACCTTTCTTCACTATCAGGAGCACTATATAGGTCTCCCTTGTTTTTACGTGAAGCTCTCTTCAGGGTCTAGATACCCAACAGGAGTTTCCTCAGCTGGCCTGTTTTAGGGTGGGTTTTAAATGCCATGGTAACAGTGCGTAGTGTCCTGGCTGCTTTACGAGTGTGATGTTGCTCCATTAATTTTACAAGCTCTGGCATGGAATGCCTGATATGGGCTCTATGGAGATGTGGCTTGTTTTTTTGTTGTTCTTTGTCAGTTTCGTTATGTGCTTTGAGGATTCCACACAGGTGCAGTTACAGGTATTTTTTTGCTTGCAGAACCTTTTTCTCAACTATTCCCTCCCTTCTCAGAAATGTTTGAATGTTGAGTTTCGTTACGTGCTTTGAAGACACAACAAATAAGTTGCAAATATTTGTTTTGTTTTCAGAACATTCTGGAATCATCCCCTCCCTTCTCAGACATGTTTGAATATCGAGTTTGAGATGGTTACATGGTTACGAAAGGCTTGTCTTCAGAACATGGTTCAAAGGCTTTCATAATATCTTTGTCACAATAGCTTCAGTCTGTCTGTGAAGACTCTCCATAATCCAGGTCACAGTAGTACAATATGTTCAATCAGAGTAATATATCTCTGGATGTTATTGCCTTCACTCATAACCTCAAGGACGATTAAAGGGACACTGTGCAGGAAATTGTCAAAAAAGGTGCTGCAACTATGCTGCTCATTGAAACGGGGCTGCCTATTGCCAAATTTGATCTTTACATGAAAGTTTACTTAGTAATAAACAAATATGTTCTAATATGGTCCAAGTACAGTCATTTTCTCTGCTAAAAATGGCTATTTTTGGAAATTCAAAATGGCGGACCATGGAGAAGATCCCCCTTTTCATGTATGAAAAATGCCATTTTTCCAGTCATAATGAATACTTAGAATTTGATGCTGGTGGTAAGTATTCATGAAAAAGGTAACATTAGTGAATGGGCAGCATGAATTCTGGAAATAAACAACTGAAAATCTCACACAGTGTCCCTTTAAGTCACACAATGTCTGTCTTTGTGACACCAAACAATGTTGTCTTGTACAATATTTCGCAAAGACTCATCAATTCAAATGATGGACAGAAGAAGACGCAGCAAAATCCAAAGAATACATCAATATCCAGACCTTCAAAGAGAACAAAACAAGAAGCAAGTCACCAGTAAGACTTGTATCTCAGGTGTTTCCAAAACGTTTTTAAAAAATAGACATCTGGGTTCAAACGCAGGGTCACGAGGCGCAGGTAGAGAGATGAATGGCCTGTTAAACATTGGCCACATACCACACCAGTGGCATCAGTAGGTCAGACTGAGTAAAAGTCTCCCCTCTCTGTGTGGGCATTGTCTCCACACCCTCCATTCCCCACACACGTACAAAGGTGTTAAATTCACATCAGGCATTTTCATAGGTCATCATAGAACTACTTTTTTTTATAAATCATTATGGGGCAAAAAAAAAACGGTCATGTCGAAAGTCTGCTGTTTCATCAGTTCATGTATGTGGTTCATGCATTCCCGTTTCATCGATGTGTATCTTTGCCAAAGCGTGTTATTGTAATGAATTAATGGAATAATAAAAATATTGTAGGCCTATGTGTGTGAGTAGTTAAAAAAATCCTGCACTGTCAGTTTCCACTGATGACCTGGCAATTGGTGACCTATCATTACATTCTTCAAGAGTCAAATGTAAAAACTTCAACTCACATTGTCATTGTGACACAGCACAAGTGAACACTGCACACAACGAAATTGGATTTATGACTCAACCGTGCAAGGGGGCAGCCCTCAATGTCGGCCCCAAGGGAGCAGTGCAGCGGGACATTACCATGCTCAGGGTACCTCAGTCATGGAGAAGGATGGGGGAGAGAACTGGTAAATTACTACCCCCACCAACCTCGCGGGTCGGGAGTTGAACCGGCAACCTTTGGGCTACAAGTCTGACGCCCTAACTGCTTGCACTTGACTGCCCATAACTTGCCCATGACTGCCCAAGCTTGCCCATGACTGCCCATCAGAGTATATTCCGAATATACTCAAAGAGTATATTTTGCCGTCTTAGTTCAACATTTGGAGCGTAGGACTGACCAGGGGTGCATTTCTCGAAAGTGTAGTGGCTAGCCAGTTAGCAACTTGGGTAGTTGCCAATGGACAAATGAATTGTAAACAACAAAGTAAAGTAGCTAACATAGTTAGGAACTATGGTTTTGAGAAATGCACCCCAGAATTGTTAAATATACTCTGTGAGTGTTGGTTATCATCACTTAGTTGCACCACACTCCTCAATCTTACTGCTCTCCATTCAGTTCTCGTATACACTCACTGTCCTGAGCTTCAACACATATAAAACCCTGCCATGCACTGCCTTTATGCTTGTGGACTCAACACAAATGATAAAGCACTTAAAGGATTTATCCGGAGTTGGAACAAGTTTGCCTGATTTTTGCATGTTTGGGATGAAATACAGTCACTCTAGAGCAAAATCAAGGCAAAAGGATGCGTTTTGAGAAAGTTTGATAATATCACGTTAGCCTCGTTACCCATATCAGCTATGCAATATGAAAGATGCGGGCATCGTTTTTCGGCGGTTACACACATTTCAAAAACACAACATTTTAAAGTCTTGCACAGCTCAAAACAACGTCACACGTACCTCATAATATGTTGAGGGTATCCACACATAAACCGAAGTGTCCAAAGCCCTTCATGTATTCTTGAAAGGTCTGCAGAATGTGTTTTGTGAAGCTACTACCTTGAGAATATCTAAATTACGGTCAAGACAACTATTTGACACTAAAGTCCACCAAGTAGATTGCCGAGTGCGTCGCACCATCAGCTGTGGTTACTCGCTATGGAAATAATCATAGCTGATGATGCGACGCACTCGGCAATCTACTTGGTGGACTTTAGTGTCAAATGCCTTGATTTTGCTCTAGAGTGACTGTATTTCATCCCAAACATGCAAAAATCAGGCAAACTTGTTCCAACTCCGGATAAATCCTTTAAGCCCTGCTGATTAACCCCTTAGCGCTCTATTATAAACTTATTGTCACAAAGATGGTAATGAGTAATCCGTTACTTAAGACCCTCTGCATTGTCATAGCAATGTTGGGTGACGCTTTACTTGACGCCGGTGTCATATGCTTGTCATTACAGTGTCATAATAGTGTCATGACACAGTCATAGATAAGTCATAAACATTATGTCCATGTCATAAACATTTTATGACTGTTGGCCTTAAGTGATATTCGGTTATGGTAAAGGCAACCTTGCCATAACCGAATGTCACTTAAGGTTAACAGTCATAAAATGTTTATGACATGGACATAATGTTTATGACACGTGCCTAACTGTGCCATGACACTGTAATGACATGCATATGACACTGGCGTCAAGTTAAGTGTTACCCAATGTTAGAGAAAGGATGTCTGCGCTTCAGCCCTTTTGAAGCTCACAGTCCAGACAGTAGAGTGAAGACAAACTGGGCTACTTCTCAGTGACTAGACCCAGGGATGACTGGAGCACGCAGCATAGGCTACTTTTAGAGGTTTTTTATTTTTGTGCACCAAAAAATAAAATAAAAACCCTAAAGGTATGCTGTGTGCTCCAGTCATCCCTGGGTCTAGTCACTGAGAAGTTGCCCAGTTTGTCTTCATGTTACCCAATGTTGTTATGATGTAATTAACAACTTTTCAGCAAAGGGTGAATAGGGCTGTCAGCTGGGAACCTCTGCAGTAAGAGGCTACGATGATCTGGTTTGGAAAATGTGACAGGCCTACTCCAGCTTGTTGAAGCTGGAGTTGAGTAAGATGTTCCTAGTCAAGGTGGTTGACCTATAATGATGGGCAGACATGCATTCCTGCGTCACACCTTAACCCTCAGACAAGCAGGAGTGTTTGAGTAAGTCATCCTATTCAGCCACATACGCATTGCTTTGTGCTCCAGAGAGGGTTCACTAAAACTTTGACCCCCATCGCTCAAAAATAGTCCTATGCAGTCACCCCCTGATAGAAGTATATGCCCGAAATGCCCCAAAACATGGATTAGTACGTAACACTGCTTCCATCTTGACTATTTTAAGGCCTTCAAAGTTGATGTAAGTAATGTACCTTATGTGGAGTTTTCACACACAATATTTGGTGCAAATCTGTCCACCCGTTTCAAAGTTACTGTGTGACCAAAAAGTTGGCCAACTTGAAAGTGTTCACCTCCAAAATGTATGTGTTACCACACAAGATTTAGTGCAAATCCGTGCATTCGTTCAAGCATTATGGACCATTATGTCTCTCTCTCTCTCTCTCTTTCTCTCTCTCTCTATCTACCTATCTCTCTAATTATCTATCTCTCTCTCTCTGCACCATGCCAGATGTTACAGATGAGATGTCACAGATTATGTTAGCCTATATTCTTCTCTATAACATGATTGTGCTATGAGGTGTCTGAAAGCATGTTTGTGCGTGACAGGTGCTTGTCCTCCATAATTTATGAGGGCCAGTTAGTTCTCGGGAATTCCCACTGTCACAGAATACAGTTATCACTGGTAGCAAACTGTTATGCAAATCAAATGAAACAGTGCAAGTTAAACCTCCCATGCAAGTTGTAGCCGATGGGGCATATACAAGTATTTTACTCAAGATAGTTATCTATGTGTCTCCAGGAAATTGAGGAAAAACATATGGTATGTATACCATAGCCATGGGCATGGCGCACAGATAGCCATTACAATTTTTGTGACAGTAAGGTTATAACATAGGCTCTACCTTAAAGCAGATATTAGGGGGTAGTAGGGATTGATCTTCATTGCTCTTGAAACTGATAAAAGTGTCCAGCAGCATAGAATAACCCATTACCCATGCCTAATAACTTACATAAATTGGCAACCAAATGCAGAAGGCCCAGGCACTGTTACCGCTTAATGAATCATATAAGGTCGAAAAAACGGGCCGTACCGTGGCGCTAACGGTAGGGCACTCGTCCGCAGCTGACCCGGGTTCGATTCCGGCCCAGGTCCTTTACCGACCCTTCCCCGTCTCTCTCTCCCCACTCACTTCCTGACACTCCTTCACTGTCCTATCATATAAAAAAATAAAGTCAAAAGACCAACAAAAATGTTTTTAAAAAAGAGTCGAAAAAACGACTTTAACTGAGAATTACTGATTAGAGAATGGGGCGATAGCAGTATAGTGTAGTCTGACTCTGCTCCCTGCTCTCCAAGGCCCCCCAGCTGGGGCTCATGTCACGGCCCTGGGCAGAGAGAAAAGGTGCTGAAACGGAGGCAGCCGGCTCGTTTCAGTGGCACTGGAGCATGGAGACGGGGCTGGGCTCCCCTTAGCATGCACCACACACTCCCAGACTCTCTGTCTCTCTGTCTGTCTCTCTCTCTGTCTCTCTCTCTGTCTCTCTCTCTCTCTCTCTCTCTCTCTCTCCCTCTCTCTCTCTCTCTCTCTCTCTCTCTGTCTGTCTGTCTGTCTCTCTGTCTCTGTCTCTCTGTCTCTCTCTCTGTCTCTCTCTCTCTCTCTCTCTCTCTCTCTATGTGTCTGTCTCTCTCTCTCTCTCTCTCTCTCTCTCTCTCTCTGTGTGTCTGTCTGTCTGTCTCTCTCTCCCTCTGTCTCTGTCTCCCACTTAGCCTGCATTTTCTGTGTTTGCTCTCCCCTCCTCTCCTCCACTTTTTCTCTGTGCGTTCCTTTCTCCCAGTTCCTTATTTTACCTCTCTGCATATCTACTGCATCTGTCTGTCTGACTCTTCCTCATTTTTGACCGTTTGTCTATTCTCTGCCTATCCTGGGCACTTTTTCTGTCTCTCTCTGTGTCTTACTTTACCTCTCTGCCTCCATCACTGTCCTCATTTCTCTCATTGCGTCTCCCCATTTGGCTTTGGCTGGGCTCACCTTCCCTTAGCACATGGCACACACTCCCAGACACACACATTCTCTCTCTCTCTCTCTCTCTCTCTCTCTCTCTCTCTCTCTCTCTCTCTCTCTCTCTCTTTTGAGTTTCTGTATATCTTATTTAACCTCTGTGTATCTGTCTGTCTCTCTTCCCCCTGTCTCCTTCTCATTTTAACTCTAAGCCCCTCACTCCTATCAGATCTGTTCTATGATTTCTCTTTCTCTGTCCATTTGCCTATTATGACACGTGTTACCAGTCACCTTCTGTCCTTGCCCTCTCTCTCTATATATCTCACTCTCTCGCTCTCGCTCTCTCGCTCTCTCTCTCTCCCTGTGCACACTTTGAAGAAGATGTGCTATAATGTACGCGCTCTGCACAGTCATGCCATGCCAAATGCCAGCCATGTCCGTCATCGGCAGTCTTAACTTAACTCCAGAGGTTGATCTGCTTAGTTCTGCCCCACCCTGTGCTTCATGGCAGTAAATAAAAAAACACACTCTGCAAGTGATGGGACTGATTAGGATGGATGTATTCCACCATATTATGTGTCTTTACATGCCAAATAAAATGGCACATCAAAATCATCCCAAGCATAATAGCAGCAGGAAGAGTTGGTTAAGTTTGAACTGTTAATCATCTTGTGTGTAGCTGACTTACAATGTAATGTGTTTATAGAGTCTGAAAAAATGGCTAGAGTAAAAATAATCTGAGGGGATTAAATAATGAACAAGAATGTTTATGTAACTACAACAGACATGTTCTTGAGCATCATCGTTCAATGCCAGAGAACAGCCCAAATCTCTCTTCTTATGCTGCATCCTCTTTGTCAGAGTGTAATGTTGACAAATGTCAATGGGAGCGAGAAATTCGGAAATGAAAAGGTATTATTAACTCACTGCCCTCTCCATTCCCTCCTCGTCTGTCCTCTGTGTCTTTGTAATCATCCAGTTTATCAGCCACAAACTTCCCCGTAGCCTGATAAAAGGTTTTATGGCTGGTTAATCAGTCTGCAGTTTAGTCTCAAAACAACTCCTTATCAGAAAATTATTTCACATACGTCTGCTCAGCCCGTACCTATAAAGGCAGTGTGTTTAAAGCCAGTTGATTGCTAGTTTAAGTTAACCTATTCTGTTAGTTAATAACTATTTTATTTATCTTATTTTAGTTATTTATTTTGGTACTGATACACTTAACAAGCTGCACGTTATTAGTTCAAATGAATAGAATTAAGCTTATTATCTTAAAAACTTAAATCATTATATAAATAATATGAAAAAATAATCAAATATCTAAATGATATATATGATATTATAGTTCCCCCCTCCCCAAGTGAGTAATCGTACAGGCTAGTCTATAGTCTTGATAGTCTTTGATAGTCTTGACGATAATTCCCATCAAAGCATCCTCTTCAAAGGCTGGCGCGCTGTTTGCAGGGATTGCGGTTGGGATGACTCACACAATAACGCAGCGCTCATGAGGATGTGACTGGGCGCTGTTACAGGGAAGTGTTACTGTAGAGGTCTGGCCACCCAGTAGGAGCAGAGCGATTCAAGTGCCAAGATAGAGTAAGCCTGATTCTCCCGCTCAGTTCCCTGCTTGACTCTCCTTTCTCGCTCTTTTTCAGTGTCTAGGTCAATTCAAGAAACAACTAAAGACCTTCCTCTTTCGAGAGTATCTACTAGACCAGTGTTTCCCAACCAGGGGTACGTGTACCACTAGGGGTACGTGTACCACTAGGGGTACGCGAACACATTGCAGGGGGTACTTGGAAACATGTAATTTTATCAAATACATGTAGCTTAGTTACATTGGGATAGAGAAAGCGGTATAGAACTTGACTTAGGGGGTACTCATGGCACAACGAAAAGGCTTGGGGGTACACAAGACAAAAAAGGTTGGGAAATACTGTACTAGACTAATGCTTGAGCTGGCCTTACTCCTGACATGATGTTAAGTTTAGTTTGTGTTTGTGTTTGTGTGTGTGTGTAATCGTTATTTACTCTATATAAAAAATAATAATAATAATAATAATAACTCCTCTTTGCAACTGCACTTGTTGTTCTATATATCTCCTGTGCACTTTGTATTTGCTTGTGATGTTGGCTTGATTATGTCCTCTTTTGAAAGTCGCTTTGGTTATAAAGCGTCTGCCAAATGCAATGTAATGTAATGTAATATAATGTAATTCACTGTATGTGTTTATGTACACGTACGTATACATATGTGTGTTTGAAGTTGACTTTATATCATCTCTCTGCCTCTAAATCTCATCCCATATCTTCTTCCCACTCTCCTTCTTACTTAGTCTCTCAGTTCTCTCTCTCATACACGCGTGCGCACACACACATGCTCTCTCTGTCTCTCTCTCTCTCTCTCTCTCTCTCTCTCTCTCTCTCTCTCTCTCTCTCTCTCTCTCTCTCTCTCACTCACTCACCTGTGTGTGTGTGTGTGTGTGTGTGTGTGTGTGTGTGTGTGTGTGTGTGTGTGTGCGTGCGTGCGTGCATGCGTGCGTGCGTATGTGTGATCCCACGGCGTATATTGTTCATCTTGCATTTACACGGTTGGTTGCACATCACTTTACAGGACGACATGCAGCAGTAATACAAATCACTGCTCTGGTCCCCCGTTCCTGATCAGCACACATCCTCTCACATCGCTCTCTGCTACACTCTCACACCCTAACAGGGCATTTGACACAGAGAGTGTTTCCCCCCCCTTTCCATCTTGAAACACCCATTCACCGGTATCACATTCAATAACCTTTTTCATGTAGTAGGCCTATGAATCCCAGACTCCGGAGGGACTGGAGTCCATAACCTACGTTTAGGAGGAGACGTTTGTCCTCCATGCTAAATTCTGTTATGAATCTCAGGGCAGCACAGAGGAGATTGGCTTTGTATCTGAACTGCTCCTTGGGAAGTGGGGAAATAGGATTGGATGTAGAAGCTAGCTGGGATCCTTATCTTTCTTTTACACACTCTGTCGCATAGGCGAACACATGTGTTCAACACACACACACAAACACACACACACACACACACACACACACACACACACACACACACACACACACACACACACACACACACACACACACACACACACACACACACACACACACACACACACACACAATCTTAACATACATAACATATATACACATTTAACAAGTGCACAGTCTTTCTGTTCACAAACACAAACGGTGACAACATGCAATCTTGCTGTGCAACATGCATGTGCAAAATGAAAGAGAGAAAGACACACACACACACACACACACACGCACACACATACACACACACACACACACACACAGTCTCTAGTACATGCAACACACACATGTCATGCATGCACACGCACACACACAAACACACACACACACACACACACACACACACACACACACACACACACACACACACACACACACACACACACACACTGAGCAGACAAAAGGCCATGGAAGACGGCCGCACTAAGATTCATGGGAAAACTGTGCCGCTGGCCTAACCATTGTCGCTGGCCTTCTGCTGAGCAAATAGTCCAAACTGCTCATTCCCCTTTCTCTCGCCGCCTCAGTCATTCTCTCCATGTCAGCACATTGTTTGTGCCCTTGCATTTCATTCACGAGCGGGGATGGCAGGCAACGGGGGTTGAGGGGTGAAGATTGCTCTCTCCAGGCCCAGTGAGCAAACACAGGCCCAGGGTGATGAGCGGAGCGGAGCAGAGAGGAGAGGCTGCTGCTGCTATTGCCTACACTGCTGCCACTCGCTTCTCTCTCTCTCTATCTTTCTCTCACGATCACTCTCTCTCTCACACACTCGCTCACTCACTCTCTTTCTCTCTCTCTCTCTCTCTCTCTCTCTCTCTCTCTCTCTCTCTCAATCGCTCGTTCTCTCGCTCTCTCGCTCTCTCAATCCTGGTGCTGTTGTTCCCTGGAGAACCGGCTTTTTCATGCAGGCTCCAAGCTGTCAGAAGGTCCAGGAGTGGGTGTCACGATGCTGAATTAATTGCTTTGGAGAAAAAAGGGAAAAAAACGATCTGGAAAGGGTTTGTTGGGGGTGGGGGTGGGTGTCCACCTTTATGGCCAAATGTTGTTCAGAAGGATGTTCAGTGTGTCCTTTTTATCTCTTCTGTCCTCAAACAAAAACGCCATCCATGGTGTGACAAAACAAAAACAGTTGTTCCAGTGGTGTCAAAGAATCAGTTAGCAGTGGAAGTCACTGTAATATTGACTTGATTGAAAAATAAAGATCGGGTCTAAAGAATTATGTGTATAGCCTGCAACATGACAAACTGGATTCATTTTGTGTGGTATTACAGTTTCGAGCTGAACGAAAATATTGGGGATGGTCACTTTTGTTACTAAAAAGATGACCATGATGTTGCGGATTAAAGTGTGCCTCTCGTTTTCACAGCACACAAGATGTAACAGAAAATTGTAGGCGCTCTTTCATTACCTGAAAGTCTGTAAAAAGAGACTGGTCACCCTTCTCACCAAAAGTCAGCCATGTTTTTGATCTCTGTCGATCCTCAGCACACAAATTGTAACAGAAAATTATATTGCTCTTTTATTGCCTGGCTTAGGAGATGTATTCAACAGTGATGTCCCATTCTCATTTAAAAAGTATGTAAGCATGGTGTCTAGACTCACACTTCAAGAAAATAATTGCGTGTCAAACAGGAGCTTGAAGCTATCAATACACATATGGAGCTCCTTTAAAATCCTCAATGGGAGGAAAACATGGTGTGTATTCCATCTTAACCCTAAAACAGCAGGCTATCCTGTCATAGGCTCTTAAGGCCTCTGGGGGTCTTTGAGTTGCTAAAAGAGAAACAAGGTCCCTGAATGGTGTGTGGATTGTAGATGTGGATTGGGGAATGGCAGAGGTGGAGGACATTACAAGACTTAGAGTTTAATATGATAGAAAATAACAAAGGCCTCAAAGGTGGGTGTCTTTAGACTTCATGTCAGAGATGATTGTATAGACCAGAGGGATATAATAATTTCAATAAATTCATGACAAATTATGCACATCACATTTAAAGTTGAATTTATATTTCATTTCCGACATTTCGTGCACTGCATTCAGTTCAACAAAACTAGTCAAATATTAATTTCAATTACATGTTACAAAAAATACTCAAAACAATTTCTGCACATGAAACAACCACATTTCAGACCAAACCCCTCCTCCATTCACTCCATCCATGAAGTTCACATGTTCATCAGTGTGTATATCTTACAGTAGGAGTGTGTATTTCAAGGCCATGCTTTGGTTTGGGGCCTAACGTCCTTCTCAGTGGAGGACTCCCTTGGTGCCCATTATTCTGTCAGGCATGGTGAGACCCCGGGTGCACATGCAGGGCTTTGTCATTATCCACCATATTAAGGCTTGTCATGTCCTCCTCCTCCATAGTCACCCAATACACATTTAGTGTGATTGAGGGAACTCGTTTCCCCTATTAACAAGTGAAAGACCCCCAGAAGACACAAGAGTCCGTGACGGGGAAGCTTGCTGTTTTGAACGTCAGAGGAGGAGAGCTCCAAATGTCTTGATGGTTAAAGGCCTTCTTTGTCAGACAATTATTCTCAAAGAGTGTCAGTCTACACCAGTGATTCTCGAAGTGTGGTCCGGGGACCACTAGTGGTCCACGACAGAGCTCAGGTGGTCCGCGAGGCGATTTCTACTTTTCCAAGACAAGTTAGCAGTAAGCTATATTTGTCACATTATTACAAAGCTAAAGATAGCTGAAATCTCATTTTCACCACAATTAGCCAGGCTTGTAAATGTGAATAAAAAGTAAGTGATCTGCATCAAAATTAGCAGTCAAATTAGCACCCGTCAACCCGTCAGTGGACAGGTGGTCCCTGAACACTTTTGGGGGGACAAAGTGGTCCTCGAGCTGAAAAAGTTTGAGAAACACTGGTCTAGACACATTGCTAACATTTTTTAAATGATAAAGGAAAACCATTACTGCATCCATTGGAAAACACAAGGTAGGTAATAAAATGGGCAAACACATTTTGCTATTTGTGTGTGTGTGATGTGAAGACAGAATTTTAGACATCAGTGACACGGTGGTAAAATCACAGAGGCCCTACTCCTTATATATCCTTATGTCTTGCCATTTAGTGTTACATACATACGTACAGTCTCTGTGCAGTCTCTGAACAGAATCTGTGCTGCTCCGGTGTCTTTTCTCCCATGCAAATTGTATTTAGAAAAAAAAAACAGTGGTCCCTTGTCTGACGTTGAGAGGAGAGGTACACATCTTCGGCTATAGACAAAGCCAATCAAGGTTCCAATGTATTGTTTCATTTGGAAAATAAAATAAAAAGACAATCTCTACAAAGCCATAGTACAGGGCTATTCAATTAAATGTCAACGAGGGCCAGTTTTTCTAATTCCTCCTAGTAAAGGGGCCGAACTATACGTATGTATTATGGTTGCCGACTGTCAATGAAGAAAATACGGGACACTTAATTGAAGTGGGGGGTCTGGGAGTCTTCCCCCAGAAAGTTTTTGCATTTCTTAGATGTAATTTCCTGCATTTTATCGTCCCGTGTCCCGTTTCAGCTTGATACGGAACCCATACTTTTATCTCTAAATTCCGAAAAACGATTCTGTATTTCAAGAGGCTTGTGGGGGGCCAGAACTTTGCTGTCCAAGGGCTGCATCTGGCCCCAGGGCCGCCATTTGAATAGCCACCTCTCACATCAAGTTCATTACGGTTACTGATTTCACTAATATCAGAATAAAATAAGCTACATATTAATGTGTCGTTTTCATGGTATACACCACTGCTTCGTATTCCGAAAGCCCATGCAAAAGCATATGGTTTGCTTTGGACTTAAGGCCTATGTTCAGGTGGTGGGTTGCATGTAATGACAAACCGGCGCTGTGTGTAAATCCTAAACAAACAACTTGATTATTGATCCAGTGATAGCAATGACTCTGTGAAATTAGATCTGTGCAGTGCACAGCTGTGCTGCACCACAGATTGCTTCCGTTTGCCTATGCACAACATGTCATATGTAAACAACACCTAATGTGTACATGAATGCAAACTTTAATGAATGCATTACATTACATTCGGTTTTAGTCATGAGATAAGGGTTTCACGTCTAAGAACAGCTGATTGTCCTTTGGGGGTGACCTGATGAGAGAGAGAGAGGGGGGGGAGAGAGAGAGAGAGAGAGAGAGAGAGAGAGAGAGAGAGAGAGCGAGAGAGAGAGAGAGAGAGAATGTGTGTTTGCAGGGCTCGGTGGTGTCGGGGTCACATTCCTGGGCCGTGCCTTCTCGCTGGTTAAAGTGTGAAGCTCCTGCACGGCCCTCCTGATTGCTCTGCCGATTGATTTATTGGCTGATGGATTGATTAACTCTTTGCACAAGTTGGTGTCAACCTGGGAGAGGTCTCTCTTTCTCTCTCTCTCTCTCTCTCTCTCTCTCTCTCTCTCTCTCTCTCTCTCTCTCTCTCTCTCTCTCTCTCTCTCTCTCCATCTTAACCTGGCAGTAATCTCCTTTTCCCTTTCACATACCATCATTCTCTCATTCTTTCCTTTTCCTCTCATTCTCTCGAATGTAATTCTGCCATTCTTTCATTTTTTTCATTTTCCTTTACTCTCTCTCTTACTCTCTCACTCCTTTTGGTCTCCTTCTCCATGTGTGTCTATATGCCTTTCTCAGTCTGTCTGTTGGGTTGGTCTATCTGTCTGTCTGTCTGTCTGTCTGTCTGTCTGTCTCCTCTCTGCCCCCCAGCCCCCTGTCTCTCCACGTCCCAGGTCAGGGCTAGTTCAGGCAGAGTCTGACTCCCTGTCTCCCAGTCTCCTGTCTCCAGTCTCAGGGCCTGTGAATGGTACGTCAGGCCAGTCAGTGTAGTGTAGTGTTGACACAGGCCCCATTGAGAACGGAGTGCTGCTCTTCAGTCATGGCTGGCGTGAACATGCCCCCTAACTGGCTCGCCTATGAAAGCCCTGGTGAAGGGCCTGGAATTTCACACCGACCTGCCACAACGCCGCACCAGACACACTCTCACCCCTTGGCCCACCGAGGCCATTCACCTCACCGTCACGCAGACAGACAGATGCAGCCGCGTACGCATGCATAAACGCACGCACGCACGCACACACACAGACAGGGACACACACACACACACACACACACACACACACACACACACACACAGAGTCTGTTACACACTCGTCCCATAGTCATCCCATGGTCATCTCCCTCGCCTAGTCCAATTCAAGTCAAGAGCATCAGACACACAAAATAAGCACAAGTAAGCAGATTCATAAACGGCATTAGGAAATAAAACTATACACTTCTCTCTCTCTCTCTCTCTCTCTCTCTCTCTCTCTCTCTCCACTTGTCTTAAGACAGGGGTGGGGAATGTTTTTCATTCGAGGGGCCACTTCAAATTCCTCCAAGGGCCGTAAAAGTCCTCCGAGGGCCTCCGAGGGAAATCAGGAATTACCCCTGCACTTTAGGCCTATATTGAAGGCAGCCACCTGTAAACAGACCCACCTTCTCTAAATACCCTGAATATAACTTAATTGTATTGCAAATCTCATTTCTAAGATGCATTTACAAAATATGTCATATTTCATGTGAAGCTGCATAACATTAAAAATTATGTCGGGGGCCGGATAAAATGGCTTCAAGGGCCGTTAACGGCCCTCGAGACATAGGTTCCCCACCCCTGTCTTAAGAGGTGAGTCCACACTGCACGGCCTTCTGAGTGATGCTCACAGTGATCTGGGTGCCTCATGGAATTTCACTGACATCCCAGCATTCAGAGGCCTCGTAGCACTAAATAATAATCAGTGGTCTCACACACACACACACACACACACACACACACACACACACACACACACACACACACACACACACACACACACACACACACACACACACACACACACCAGGGAGGTTGGCAGGTTGATTCTAAAATCTACCAGTCACTCACATTTTTTACCAGTCACCATTTTTACTAGTTCATATTTAACCATTCCAAACATTGTAATGCCAAGTAATATCATTTTCTGATCCATACTTTTGTTTCAGATGTCATAAATTCAGTTATTGTGATGCCAATTTCATTACAAATTTACTTAAACCTTTGATGTTGGATGCTGCGTATCATTCAGCATTAACCCGGGCGCCTGTAGAAAAATTTCACCCGTGAAGGTGACTGGTGGGTTGACATATTTCACCTGCCAAAGGCCAAATTCACCCGTCATTGGCAGGTGGACGGGTGCTTATTTCCATCCCTGACACACACACACACACACACACACACACACACACACACACACACACACACACACACACACACACACGCACACACACCAAATTTTGCAGTTCGTCTTACTGTGTAAGGGCACAGCAAGATGAAATATCTCTATGGATTAATGGATTAAGATATGTGATGCTGTGTGTGTGTGTGTGTGTGTGTGTGTGTGTGTGTGTGTGTGTGTGTGTGTGTGTGTGTGTGTGTGTGTGTGTGTGTGTGTGTGTGTGTGTTAAACTGCGACCACTGATTATTATTTAGTGTTATGAAGCCTCTGAATGCTGGGATGTCAGTGAAATTCCATGGAACCCAAATCACTGTGAGCATATTGTGTGTGATGAAATGGAAGAGCCATATGTCAAACTAAAAACAATATATAGATTTGTCAAGGCTTCCATGCTGATTTTTTTTTAAACGTGTTTGTTGTAATTGTCTTTATGTGTTCACAAATGGGTTACTGCGACATAACATTTGGAGCCAACATTTCTGGTGTGAAAATAGCATTATGCTAGAAAGGCCATGAAAATGGAAAGGGAAACATGCTTGCAATAACACCTGAAATAAAATGTTTCAGTGTTAAAATAATATTTTGACATAATCCGACAATAAGTTTTTCCATTAAAGGTTTATGATTTTGAAGCTATGCAGAAATGTGATCCCACGCTTTTGGGGAAGCCCAATCGTTTTCTTTTTCTGACACTTCAGCAGCCTCCATTTTATAACACAGTATTAACCCTCTGTTGTTCGTTGACTAATGTTTGATGTTAGCGGGTTTATTAGAGATTTTAAGTAGATGATTTACAAGACAATTCAGACAATTATCATTTTTTTCAAGTTCTGAGAAGGCATACAAATCGCATACGTCTTTTTGATTAATGGAAAACCTATAGAGACTAACGATGACAATTTCAAGTAGCAAAACAAATTGAGGAAAAGTAAGAATAGAAAAAAAAATTCTAGACACTTTTTGGGACGTTTTCAGATAGTGGCATATGGTAATGGGATATCCAGATATAGGCACGAGTTTAGTCACTCGCCCCTTTCATTCACCTCGCTCGCTACATGATGAAAATCAAATTGAATGCATCGCTTCTCTTGTGACACCCAAACTTGCCCTACATCATGCGTAAATTATTTATAAATACATGCTGCATTTAATGCTCTCACTCTGAATACAACCAGACTTATTTGAATAGCCTATGAATTAATGATCGAAAGATCTCCATTATTATTATTATTATTAGTTTCATTATTATTATTATTATTATTATTAGGCGTAGTGTTGTTGCTATTGTTGTTTTTGTTAGCATTAATTCAAGATTAATTTATTTCCTAGTACCTGCACATGAGTCATGAAGACATCATATGATCCAGCAACAGGAAGCTGCATGCAAAAAACATTCGTCTATGATAAAATATGTGGGCATGATAGCGCATGAAGGGTATCCTTAAATCAGTATTAAATGATGAGTTAAATAGTGGTGTGCATGCACTCTGGTAATTACTTGTATTTCCAAGCTCGTTTTGACTCGATAACCGGATTCATAGGTCACAGAAATTTGATTCTGGTCGTGGTTCACATGGAGAGAGGCCGTGACATCCGTTTATCTTATCAGCGCTCATCAGCTGGGACATGTTAAGTGCCAACCTCCAGACAAAAGCTTAGAGCTTTCCGACTTAACTGCTAAAGCTCCGCACTTATTGTGCATTCTTTACAGATGTTCGTTGATATGCATGTCTCAACAACCAGCATGAAACACACTTCTGTTAAAGTGCAGGTGTAGCCTACGCGCAGTGTGTTGGGAAGAACGGATGTCGGAACACCATAACTGTTTGAAACGATGCATAATGCAAAATACGCACACCATTGCGCATAACATTTACGCCACATACGCTTGTCTGCTTTTTAAAATGCGAACCAACCTTTTGTGCATCATTGCTGCCATTTCGAAGCACAACCATGCTTTGACCTTTTCCTTATATTTTACCAGGCCTATGGTCTATTCTCGTAGTCGTGTCGTCAATGGCAGACAAAGGCAAAACAAACAACATCAGGAATGAGCTAATTTAATAAAGTACTTATTCTCTTACAAGTCATAAATAATACAGTGACTGCTGACAATGATGTCAAATTCATTACAACACTTTCGTTATAAAACTGACTGACCATATAAAAACTGCCCTTGTAGGCTATATACAGAGTTAAAATTTCAACATAACATGGAGGCAAACATCTTCATAGCATTTGGCACAGAGGATTTGTCGTTTTCACTTATTTACAAATTTACACGTTCTGCGTAAAAACATTTTAGGCAAGTCATCGGGCGACAGGGAATTATTCAAGATGAATTCATGATGGGCCTCGAATACACACCTTGGTAGTAGGCAGTGTCCGTGGGTATTGTGGACTCTAGGCAGGCTTTGGTTGACATTGACCCGACTGATAGTGCGCCTGTCATGGGCGAACCGTAGCCGGAGTAGTGCATCATCTGCTCGTAGGTCTTCAGGTCCATTTTGTGGTGGTGCTGCTGCTCCGAGGACATGAGGTTGGTGATGGAGAAGGGGTGGTTGAATGCGTAATGGTGTTCTGGCTTCAGGTGTGCGTCGTCAACCAGCACGGAGTGATGTTGAGACAGGAGGTGATGGTGTGCCTGGGTGGGCAATGGCGAAGCGGCGGCGGCCAGCTCCGGACTCACCGGCTCTCTGGATTTCAACTTGGACGTTGGGCTTTTCACGTCTTTTCTCGAGGGGCTGGGAGACTCGTTACCGTTGCAACTTTCTGAACTGCTGGTCGAACCATCCTGGCTTTTTCGCGATGAGTCCTTACCACTGCCCCCTGTCTCGCACTTGAATCGCTTCTGCCTCCTCAAATAGCAGCCGTTTTCAAACATATTTCCCGAGTCTGGGTGAAGGGTCCAAAAGGAACCTTTCCCTGGCTTATCTGGAGACCTTGGCACTTTGATGAAACAGTCGTTGAAGGACAGTGAGTGGCGAATGGAGTTTTGCCACCTTTGCTGATTTTGCCTATAAAACGGAAATAGATCCATGATCCACTGGTAAATCTCAGCCAGAGTTAGCATTTTAGTGGTTGACTGTTGTATGGCCATTGTAATCAGTGAGATGTATGAGTAAGGAGGTTTGGCATGTGTGTAACTGCGCCGGTATGTTTTTGGATCTCTGGCCCTGACGGTTGACTGTCCATACACGGGACTCATCACGTTCATGTTTGGGTAGGAGGTGAGGGCGGTCATGGATGGAGGAGGCCCACCCATGGGGCTCATGCTCGGGTTAAGTGTTGCCCCCATGCCGGCTAAACCCGTGCCCATGGCGTTCATGCCCCCTGCGCCCGGTGACATCGCCGCTACTCCATGGTTCATGGCTGTGTTCACGTACGACATATTCATGGAGCCGGCTGTCATGTTGGCAGTGGAGCTCATCCCGGACATCCCCATGTAGCCGCTCATGGAGTTCATTCCGTATCCACCATTCATGTTTCCCACTGAGGTGTAACACTGAAAAGAAACAAGAGCACAAATAGTTAAGGTTTGATAAATACTGGTAGCCTATGTTCTACCTAGATATTCCAATAATTGGAATAACCAACAATGGATAGCCTACTGCAAAAGAGCCCTAAACGTTTTCCAAATGAGCCATTGGTGCGTGTCCAAAATGCTCAAGGAGAAGTCTAGGTTATTTGTTTTGTAAATAGCTCATCTGATCTCTGTGTAAAATGCATTCATGGTAAATTGACTTTTGGATGTAGGCTTGTTTTAGATAAATATTGGTAGGAGAAATTGTCAGTCGTCCGCCTCTTTTCCTCGCGCAACATTTTCTGAGACTCGTGAAATGTTTGGAGAGGTTTTGATGCCCCCGCCAGTCAATATTTGATCACAAAGTTAATATTATGTCTGAGCTAATATTGTGTAGCCTTCAGAGACACGGAAACACATATAAACTCTACCAACCTCGGGTTCGGCGTAGTACGTATTCCAGTCTGTATGCTCGTGTCCTTCCATTTTCACAGCACCGAGCATTGTGCAGCCTCCTGAAGAGAAATCCCCGCCAATCTCTTCGGGAAAAAGTTGCTTTTTACGAAACCTCTGGTAACCTTTGTTCCTTCTTGAGTTTGTGTCGATGTCTGGGACTATAACTCGTTCGTGTGTCGCGTCAGTTGCCCCTGCCTATTTCTACTACACCGCTGGACTGTCTGTGACAGGGGGCGAGAGTGCGTGACGTTAGCAGCGTGCCAGCCGTGCTGTTGTGAGACACAACTTGTGCGCTGCAGCTCTTACAATCCTCACTCCTTCCTCCCTCAGCCCTATTTGAATACCTCCTCACACCTAGGCACAAGACCCCTCGCTAAGACGCCCCATTGTACACCTGCGCTTTACTCCAAAAAGAGCATCCACTCTGAAAAGATTCATTATGTCAGATCTGATTGTGGTCTTTCAAGACAAAGACAGTAAAAGGATCAAGACTACGACGACGGGCGTATTGTGTCATGCGTAGTCAGACATTGTTTCTATTTTAGTTGAAGGAATTTGGATTTTATTTGTCGACGAGTGTGGTCCTCGATGCTATTTAAAACCTTTTTTTGGCGCTTTTGAGCTGGATTCCTCTCCGTTTGTCATAGCCCAGACTGTCTTGGATTAAATTGGGTTTATTTCAACATTAATTGGAATCCATTCATAGAGGTGCCCAAGTGTACTTGTTGGTGCTATTTTTTCCCCTCCAGATATAGCCTATGTCCAATGTTATAGCAGCACATTTTCGATGAGGTCAGGCCTTGGGAAAGCTGGTTGATATAATAATAATAATAATAATAATAATAATAATAATAATAATAATAATAATAATAATAATAATATAACAATAGAATTATTGATGTTATTGTTATTATTAGGATATTATTATTGTCTACGTGAATTATTATTCTGTACAAAACTTCTGGAACACGCCTAAAATATAAAAACACAAAATAGGTCCATTATAATACCTAAACCAAAAAGCATGATGTTACTGAGTTGCAGGTCGTGTTGTTAAAAGGGTTTAATTCCTACAAAAACATTGCTACTGAGAACCTGAGGCAAATGTAGTGCTATGTCTGTACACACGCGCTCCTAAGAATCTTATTGACTCGACTGACGGCGTGTTTGATATTTGGTTTTAAATGAGCAAAGGTTTATCTAATGTGTTTGATCACCAAAGATGACATGGATATCAGCAGTCCTAGCTGATAACGACAGGCTCGAAAAACAAGCCGATTTTTGCTTAGGTGAAAGTAATGGAGCTGTTTGCCACTAATGTATTTGCACGTTACACATTCGCGTGCGCAAAACACATAGGCCTACAGTAAGCGATGCGTGTGGAAGGCTGCCTGGCAATCCCGAGCTGACTGGAGCAAAAAGTACCCAGACCCAGCAGTGTTGATGTTTAACCATTAACCATTAACCATTGTTTATTTATTTGGTTGTCTTAACCATAGATTATTGGAATCGATTCATGCAGTTATTGGTTTAGTAAATAGAAACCCTTGCTTGGTGATCTGTTATGACGCATGTAGACCTACATAGGCCTAATAGTTTTTTTGTGCAGCTATTTTATATCGAAATGTTTATTTTCTACGTTAAGATTCCATCGTTGTCAAATTTGCAATGACAAATATGTTGGCAGCCATAACTGTTAACCATGATATTCGTGTTTTTGAGGCAGGTGGTTCGTGATGACAGCTCTCAATGGTTTGGTCCACTAATCGCGTTTTGTGCGCGTGAGCCTGTCACGTAGACCTACAACTGCGCCGTGCTGTTTTTAGAAGTGCATATTAAAAATGCATGTCAGTTTACCAAAACCATCCGAATTAAAGGTGAGCACAAGACATTCATATGAGTTGTGCTGACATTGAGTAAATACATTGCAATTACATATTTTATGGAGTAAATATTAGGCTACTGAAGGTGCAGATGTGTTAAATGAAATGAGCTCCAACCCTCTCTTTGGGCAGTTTAGTGCTATTCATGCTATGCCTGCACATCAGTGGCGTGCACAGACATTTTGGGGGGCAGGTGCTCGAGGTGGGGGCAGGGGGCATGTTGAACTTCCTGCTGCCTTATATGGATAGGATTTAGAGGTTATATGTAGTGTTATAGCAGAGGATTGTCACATGCTTTTGATTGTCAAGCATTTGATCATATCATGTGCACATGGAACACAGTTGGCCTACATTCTGGGAAAAATAAATATAAAGGAACTTTCAAAAAGGGCCTTTTTTGTCCAGAATAGGGTAGTAGGGCAAAGGGGCAGGTGCTTTAGCACCACCACGTCCCTATCTGTGCACACCTTTGTGTGACATGCACTGTGTGCTGCTGTGCATCTAAATGATACTTAGGGCTACCCTACTTCACCCATCCCCTGCTCTGTCACACTCTGTTTCAATGGTTACAATACACTTTACTCTCTTGACTTGACTTGACTTGACTTGACTTGACTCTACTACAATCTTTGAGTTCCTGAAACAGACTCTTGTACAAAACAACAATCTGAAGAGCCAGTATTGGCCGCCTTATTTTCCAGTTTGTCGGCCATCTTTGAATTATGAAATGCTGTGGATTTCATTTGATATCCTACTGCCGGATTTTCTGCGTACTTCACCTCAAATGTTGCCTCCCCTTCCTCTTCCTTTTATTTCATTCAATGCTCCCTTAAATCTCACTTAAGCTTCCATCATCTCACCCGCCAATTTCCTGGGTGGCAAAAGTATGCATTACAGCGCGACAATGGGCACTAACCAGGTTTAATTACATCCCGCCGCTGCCATGCTAACCATGGTAACACAGGCACCCAAAAGAAGGGGGCTAAAAGGTTAAGCCGACGATTCATCAAAGAGGCAAAAAAATAAAATGAATTGCCAGGGCCTGTCTGGTCCGAAGCTGAAAAGTGAAACTGTTTGTCTCCCACCACCAATAGTGATTGCAAACATGCCAATGACAGGGGTCTGTGGAGGGAGGAGGAGGAGGAGGGAGGCGGGAGGCATAGCTGCCTTCATAGAGCCCAGCTGTGACAACGCCTGTTTGGGCTCAGGTTTGCACACTGTCCCCTCTGTGTTTACCTGGAGATGAATCTGAAAGGCACGGTGACTGGGAAGGTACACACAAGCCCTGAGGTGAAAGGGGGTCTGGGATCTTCTTAGGTTTTTAGTACTGATCATGGGGTTAGGTTTAGGGTGGTATGTGATAGTGGTGCGGTGCAGTGCGGTGCGCGGTGGGGTGGGGTGCGCTGGTGGTGTTGCTGGGGTGTTCTGGAGGTTACCACCAGACCACCTGGTCCAGTCACTGGTTATAAAGAAGAATAAGGAAGGAAAAGCGGTTAAGACACTAGACAAACACGAGCTGTTACCACACATTCCCACATAGGTGGAATGGAAATGGATGGATTTTCGTAAAATTTTTCGTTCAGAGATCTGATGGATGTGTTGGGTGTACCAGTGGATCCTTGTCATGATAATCTACTGACAAAGAATCATAACCTATTGCAGAAGCCATCTCACATTGTTTTTGCACTCAACCATAATGTGTAAGGGAACTAGGGCTGTCGATATTGTATCGAAGCAAGAAATTGTGAGTTACAATACTGTATCGCGGTGCAAGAACGCAGTATCTTGATACGCTCTTTCAAAGTTCTTTTACCCTTCAGTCCAGAAAACAACCACATGATATGATGTGATAGTGCTTCCATGCTTCAAATTATCATCATTATTATTGTTTAACTTTTTAAAAAGTATTTGCCTTTTTTAACTTATTCTACGGTGCCTATAAACTGTCATAGTTTTTATTTAGAATTTTATTTCATAATGTTGGCAAATGTGAAAAACATCTTGTAAATTAATTCAAAAACCTGTTTAAAGAAATCGTGGGGGTGTATCAAACCGTAAGTCAAAAATCGTGATATGAACAGAATTGTGAGTTGAGTGTATCGTTACAGCCAGAACATTTTGAATCAACGCATTATTACTTTGCTATAACAATGAATTGTGGTTATTATGTGGACCAAAGGGAAATAAGGCCAAATTCATAATAGTCCGTCTCTGATTAAGCTGCTCTATAGCATTCACACAGATAGTATATTGTGGAGAAGGCGAAATGCCTGTGTGATTAAGTGCACAACACTTCATTTGTCTTTATTGTGCTCCTTTGCGCCCAGCACTCTGACATTTTTTTTCTATTTAACTGTCATAAAATCCACATTCAATACATATTATCTTCATTGAGGATCACTTCCAATTAGCTTGTTGTTAGGGTTCATACACACTTCACTCATCAGACTCTTTAGATGTAATAGTTCAACACACAGTTCTCACTCTGAACCTGAAAAAAATGTAAATTATAAGAACCAGTTGGCCTCCTTTCCTCTTGATTTTGTGAGTGAAGTGTTGGTTCTAATTTTTCTGACAGTGATTGTGCTCTGTACAGGGCCGGATTAAGATGGCCTGGGGCCCCTAGGCTACACATTGCGATAGGCCCCCCATAGAAAAGAAAACACGACAAAATTACAAAAACAGTGTCCTAATACCAAGTTATAAATTCAGTTGACCAACTATAGAGAGGAGTATTAACAATAGATGACTTTTTCAATACTGCATGTGCAATTCATCAAAATTGTTTCCCCCCTTTGACCAATCAGTGGGCCCCTGGCAGGTGGGGTCCCCTAGGCTCCAACCATATCTAGCCTGTGCGTTAATCCGGCCCTGGCTACGTAGAACAGTTGGATTCAACAGCGGGCTGCGACCTAGACAGGTGGAGTCTAATTGCTTTGTGGTCCAGCCGTACGTAGCCTACGCCGTTTTATGGTGCTGTGCTGCATGTTATTAAGGACTCTGATTTTAATCAGCACACAACATCATGAACACACATCAGAGCAAACATTAAGCAATTACGTTGGCACACTCACAATAGCATACCAATTAAAAATGGCTGCGCACTTCAAAGTGTATTGTGGATCTTTTTTAATTATTTATTTCTTCAAATGCTACTATTACTATGTCAGAACGCTATAAAGGACTTTTAGAAAAAGAACAACAAAATACCTCCTCTTAATGTATGTTCTCTACAAGTCTTCTGTTGTCCAGTCTTGCACTTTAAATGTCTGTATGAGCAATGTCTACGTCCATACTGTCTATGTCCATGTATGAGTACTGTCTATGTCTATACTGTCTATGTCCTTACCTAGATTAGTCTATGTCTGCATGGGAGAGCAAGAAACGCAATTTCAAATTCTTTGTATGACCAGTGCATGTAAAGAAATTGACAATAAACTTGACTTGACTTGACTTGACTTGACTTGGATCTGCTTGGTGGTGCTGTCAAGAATGAAGCAATACTTGCGGTAGCTCAGAAAACCCTTTTAGAAAACTGCATTCTTCTGACATAATTTTCATTCTCTCCATTGACACCATCAAAAAACAGGATAGAAACCTTTTTTTTCCAAAAGCAATAGGCAAAATTATGAATGAGTAGGTTGCTCACTGGTATTGCTTGTTGTATATTGCAGGTGCTATGACCAATGTTTTTTCATAACTCTTCCAAAATAATGTTAAAAAAAAATTAAATCGAAAAAAGAATAATGTAGATTGCTGGCTTTTTTTTTTTTTACTTGGTTCCATGCTTCAGTCTTAATGTTTTTTTTTAATTCCGTTGTCTCCAGATTCTCCCTATCCATTTCCTTCTGCAGCATCTTCTTGAGGAGCCCCTGTGCTCAAAGCCCCTCAGCCGTCCTCACAGCAACAACCCAAGAGCTCTATTTCACTCCCGGCTCTGTAACAAAGCTCCCCTGCCTGCAACAAACATAAGTGTCCAATCTGTGTTTGTTGTTCACCAGAGAGTGTCCCCCTCCACCCTTGAAACCAAGACCCTTATAAATCCTACCCCCTCTCTCTTTCTCTCTTTTACAGGCCCTGACAGTGAACAGGCTAACTGCTGGCTGTTGAGGGTGTAGCAGGGATGTAGGAGGAACCCCCCTTCTGTTTAGCTACCCATCAGCCCCCTGCTGCTATGGGTAAATACTCCCCGCTTACCTCTGGCAGGGCAACTACGCAGTCCTATGAAGCCATAGGAAGCACCCACATATTTTGTAATAAATACATAAATAAATATGGCTTTGGTTTTATAAAACTCGCTGTGTCCTATGTATACTGTCATTTGCGATAAAATCTCTGACTTTTCCTGATGCTGGAAACCTGTTTGACAGGCCAATATTATGCCATATTTTTCTCAATCAGTTTCAATTGTCACTTATGCCTTTTTTCCACTGCAGGTTTTGAGGTAGGCCTACAGCTCGACACAACGCAACTCGGCCGCCATTTTTTGCTTTACATTTGAGCTGTGTCGTGCCTATTCGAAAAGCAAAAAGTGGCGGCCTAGTTGTGCTCTGTTGAGCTCTAGACCTATACCAGAAAACCTCCAGTGGAAAAGAGGCAATAGTGTGAACTTAATCCTTTATAGGACAGGCAGAGCTGCTTGAGAAATGCTGGGAAATAGCAGGGCCAGAGATGGAGCACTACAAGCACCAAGCGAGCGCCATATCCAGAGCTTCCTGGGTATGTAGTCTCCCCCCTTTTAAACCGGGCCCTTCCCGTCAACCTCCTGCCGATGCAGGCAAACACTCCCCACCTCCCCACCGAGCACGTTTACACTATATTTACGGCCCCTGTTACAGCGAATATACATCATGACGTATTGGCCCACTGTGCCAAAGCCTGAAACAATTTGTAAGATTATGTATTGAATTTAAATTCTGCAATAAGGTTGGGGTTATAGATATTATAGAGTTGCACAGGAAGCTGTGGTATAGTGGAGGACTTGTTTTTGGGATCGGGTGATTGCAGGTTCAAACCTCATTTTGAGCAAGAAGAATGCGGTTTTGGAGAGTGAATCACCCAGAGCAATCGCTGAAGGAGGGCCTACTACTATGCCACTCATGTAACCCACCCATCATATGGATGGACAAGAGCATCAGCTATAATACTAGGCCTACTGTATGTAATGCGATACAGTGTTCTGTACATAAATGGTTCCATTGCTGAAGAAGTTTAAAAGGCGCTGTTTAAATAAAGTGTAACCCAGGAAACGGCAGAGGCCTTTGGGTGTCAAACAGCCCACTGTGTGTGGGGTGCATGACCACCAAGACCCCCTTCGCCTGGCTTTTGCTTCCTCCTTCCATCGTCTCCGTTTTTTCTCATTGGGTGCGTGACGTCTTCCCATCTTCCACTTCCCCATGCACAGACCACCAGCCCCTTGGTGGCCAGATGCTCTGTGTGTTTCAGGTGAGCAAATATTGTCACTTAGTTAAGAGTTGAGCGTGGCCCCCCTCTCCTCCCCGCTCGGTGTGAGGGGCTATGTGTATTGGGGATGGACGGAGCAGGAAGTGAGAGTGGATCTCGGCTCTGTGAAATTCCAGAGAGCGGGAGAGTGACGGGCAAACCAACCCCACCACACATACACACACACAGGCAGCCACACACACACACTCACATATATACACACACACAGCTGGGGTGATCAAACGTGCATGGACCGGTCCTGAGTTTGTAGTGTTCTTTTGAAGACCTCCACAGTTACAGAGGGCATTGTTTTCAAGGTCCTCAAATATGTGTTTTCTGGATAAAACCATTTCAATGCATTCCATACCCACATGATCGGTTTCTATACTAACAGTTATGTAGTCATAAATAATAAGAGCAAAGAAATAATTTAACATTTCAGGTGCATTTTGATGTACTGTACCAACTGTGTCTGTGCAATGAAAAAATCCCAACAAAGTTGCCAAAAAATAAAGGGGAGGAAACAGTAGCACTCCGGTGTCATTGTTTTTTCAAACTTTTCTGAGGGTCAGTCTATTTGCCTTGAAGAAAAGTTTTTTTTTAAATTGTGAAACCGGAGTGCCACAGTCCTCCTCTTTATTTTTAATGTCTACTACTACCCACTAAGCCTGGTAGAACAACTGTGTTGAAAAGTTTGGATCCTTGCAGCGCTTCCGTTTTCAGCCAATAAAGATTTGAGTTTTGAGATGTAATAACATTGTACACGTATTGAATAAAAGATACGTTTCATAAACAGCAATCGTGTTTTTTTGGCGTTCATGAATTGGAAACAGAATTTGGTCGAGTTGATGGCTGATGAGAGCTTTGGCAAATGGACCTGTTATAGCAAACGACTAAATAGCTGTGTGATGTGCATACTGCCCTGGTCCATGCTAAAATGGTACTTTTTGAAGGTGTGCATGTGACAGAGGTGTTCCTGCATGGTCCGTCGCCCTCGGGGCCGCGAACCTGCCACCTCGTCAACTACATCAGTTTGGGAATAGAAGGCACAGTATGAGACCGCTGAGCTAAAGGGCTGGTCCGATAGCCCAATGCCACCGCACTGTATTGAGGCTTCGGAAGGGAGGTTTACTAACGTTCCACATCACATTCTACTAGTTGGCCTCCGTTACATACACCACACACATAGCCTACACCAGTGGTTCTTAACCTTTTTTTCTTGAAGCACCCCCTAACCTGCGCCCAAGACAAGCCGCGCACCCCCAACCTAAGCGTCTACGTGTGTATATGCACTAAAAAATGATTTGAGTGATTAATTACAATAATTCTAGCTTTAGACATTAATCAATACTTTAATGACTTTATATGGGGACCAAAACACGTTTTAATTTGGTCTTGATTTGGCCTAATTATAATGTTTGGAAGCAGAATTTTGGTCACAACCTCAACACAAACAAAATTCCGCGCACCCCCTGAAATCTCTGGCGCACCCCCAGGGGGTGCCCGCACCCCAGGTTAAGAACCACTGGCCTACACCACTGGTTGTCAAACTCTGGGCCCCAGCCCACTGTTGAGCCTTGAAATCAGTTTCTTAAAATCAGAATCATAGTTGTGTGTGTACCTGTTGACTGTTTGTTAGAGTTTTGTTATTTATTGGGTCAGAGATGAGCCCTGAACATTTGTGAACATGTCAAATGGGCCCCAAGTTGGAATAGGTTGGGAACCCCTGGCTGACATAGTTATAAACGTGTATATTTGCGCAGATCCTCTGTTATAATTGCAATGACCAAATATTAATCTCTTGATAATGTTATAGCCATGTTGTGATATAGGCTAGTTAAAGGGACACTGTGCAGGAAATGGTCAAAAAAGGTACTGCAACTATGCTGCTTATTAAAATTGGGCTGCCTATTGCCAAATTTGATCTTTACATGAAAGTTTACTAAGTATTAAACAAATATTTTTCCAGTATGGTCCAAGTACAGTCATCTTTGCGGCTAAAAATGGCTATTTTTGGAAATTCAAAATGGCGGACCATGGAGAAGATCCCCCTTTTCATGTAGGCTATGAAAAGTGCAATTTTTCCAGTCATAATTAAAACTAAGAATTTGATGCTGGTGGTAAGTATTCATGAAAAAGGTAACATTAGTGAATGGGCAGCATGAATTCTGGAAATAAACAACTAAAAATCTCACACAGTGTCCCTTTAAGATTTTTTTTAGCAAAGGGTGAACGGCCGGCAAGTCGGTCTGCACAAAGAGTCTACAATGTTCATATATGTGGCCTAGTATTTGAGGTTTAGGTGGCCCAATGCATTTGGGCATATAAAGAAAATATAAAATTATATAGCTATATAAGATAGCCTACAACAAATTGGCTGTAGCAGATTTGGGCATGATATTTTCCCTATGAATATCATCTGCCTCCGATTCCAAATAAGGCAAAGCTAATCTGATATTGATCAGAGATGGTGGCCAAAATCAAGTAGGCCTAAATAAAAAAAACTCAACACATCCTTTCTCTCTCCATCTCTCTTTCTCTGTGTGTGTGTGCGTGTGTGCGTGTGTGTGTGTGTGTGTGTGTGTGTGTGTGTGTGTGTGTGTGTGTGTGTGTGTGTGTGTGTGTGTGTGTGTGTGTGTGTGTATGTGTGTGTGTGTGTGTGTGTGTTTTGACTAATCAGATTCAAATTCGGAAAAGGATGGCAGAATAACATGGGTAACCTAACACTTGGCTTGGTTGACTTGACTTGGTTGGCATTCCTTCATAACACGGGAGTTTTACCTCCTCGATTTCTCCTCTCTTCATTTTTTTTTATAGCAACGGGATTCCTCTCTCCCTTAGGGTTTCTTCCCGTCCAGAAGGTGGCACTATTTTACTGCTGATCAACGTCAGCCGCTTTTATAAACAGTGTCGAAGGAGACTTTCAATCACAAGGGCAAGGAGGTAATGCAATGCATCTATATAATTATCTGGGAATTCATGTGTACGTCTATTATTGTCCTGTAACTGCTTGTATCATTGGACAGAGTAGCAAGAACGTATGGCCTATCCGGCCTCAGCATTAACCATCTCACGCTCGTTTTATCTAGCGACCCACTCTCAGCAAGGCAGCACTGTACAGACCCAAAGTAAACGGTGTTCTACTTACTACCATAAGACTCAGCAAATCGGAGAGCTCGAGTTTAACAGCTGGTTGCTGATATTGTCTTTTTAAATGCCAAGCCATTCAGTGATAGTGTGAGCGAGACATCCTTGCCTGTAGTAGAGACTATTCTGTCTGAACGAAGGTGGCTACAAAAACGGCCCCCCCCCCCCCCCCCCCCCCCCCCCCCCCCGGTATTGTAACACAACAATGTAGCCATGTGTAAACCTGGCTGTTACATTGTTATTGGCTTGTAGTTGTCTGGTTTTATCATCACATCCTCAGAACGGCTCCATAGACCCTGTGCGAGCTAGGCCAGTCAACACGGTATATCGGTTACAACACAGTATGGCTGCAGCCTAGAGCCCCCACCTGTCATGGGACCCTCAACTGGCCAAAGAAGGGGAAAACTGAACTGAAAAAAATGAACTGTCACATCAAGTACAGATTCAAATCTTGTTCATGCCCTACCTTACAGTTGGCATGTTATCCTTAAATCCTACGTCTAGCTCGGAATTAAGATGTCTTCTTTTTGTTGCAAAATTTGCCTTCCGTTGGGACCTCAACCAACTTAGCCTAGGGGCCCCGGGCCATCTTAATCCAGCCCTGAACATGTGACATTAGTACTGCTCAATGTTTTGTTCTAAGCAAAGCTATATTTTTTACCTTCTGTACAGATGGCACCCAGAACAAGGGAACCGCTTGCACGGAAACTCTTCAAAGGAGTTTTAGTGCTCGAGTTTGCTGCACTATGTGGAGTGTATGGCTTATATCATGCAATGAACTCTAGTAGAGGTAATGGCGTGTTGCCACTAAATTACAAACATGTTATGTATGTATAGCATCACATCAGTATGTAACAAAAATGAATCAGTGGGACAATAGTCAACCAATTCAGCTACATATCTTTTTAGATTTCAGGAATACAATGAACAGAAGACTACCATCTGTCCTAGAGCGTAAGTATTGAATTATAACTTTAAAAAAAGATGAGAAAATGTTCACTTATTATTAGAGATGCACCAGATCCTGATTTTTAGGATAGCGGATCCACTGCTTAAGATCCTGCCGGATCCGGGACCGGATCCTACGAAAGGGTTGGAACACATAGCCTACTTGCACCCTTTTTATTACGTTGGCTCAAACTATGTTTGACTGAAAAGCCTTGGCTACCGGATCCTGGATTCTGGAACCGGATCCGGATCCTGTGAAAAACCCTATTATCCTGCCGGATCCGGATCCGGTGTATCTCTACTTATTATGTACTGTAAAAAAATCGCAATCTGCACAGTAACTTGTAAACTCTACTTGAGGAATGAGACAGACAGACCACACCTAACAAGAAATATTAAAAGTTTATTTTACATTATTAATAGAAACAGCAAACGCTCAATTGTCCTGTAAAAGAGGACAGTGCAGACATATGAACCTGTTAAGGTAAAGGGTGTATAATATTCAACATGATGCGGTGTGAAAATGACTTGTGTTTTCCATCTTCATTACAGTATATTACAAGTCCAACGAGTGGGCCGGAATTCACGGCATTCGGGAAACGGACCAAGCAGCCTGGTCTGCCAAGACGGAATAACCACCACAACAACAACACGGCTGGTTGAAGAACAATCAAAAAACACCTCTGGGACCATCAGATGGTTCAACAACAACAACACATGGGCATGGCGACTTGTGGATCAAGTTACTTTTTTCCACCAGCCTTTTTCCCACCCATCATTTTCTTGCCCGTCCAGGGTTTGCCAAAGGCCGTCCTCTTTTTGAACATGGCCTTCTTCTTGCGAATAGTCTTAACATCGCGGTCGTGCATCCAGTCATCTCGTTTGGCCTCCCACTTGATCTGCTTGACATCTACAGAAGGAAAGTAAAAATGGACAGTTGAAAAAAAAGAAAAAAAAGAAATTGCACCAATATTGGTCCCAAGCTCACTGCCTCTGTTGAACAAATGAGGACATTGTTTTAGGACGCAATACCAGACCACCAATGGTGCACAGTGATGGAACTGCCATCGATCACGGAATGAGATATTTGTGGCTAGAATCTAGCTGGAATAATACAAGAACTTTCTTCCATCCGTTTGTATTGCGCGTGTTTATTTCACATATCCTAACTGTACTTCCAACAAGTATTAAATTCTATCCATATTGGAATTATGGGTGTCTTCAGTGAGAATGACTAAGTAGCACTTGTTGTAGCAATAATTTAACACTGGGATGGGGAACCTTTTTCATTTGAGGGGCCATTTCAAATTCATCAGAGGGCTGTAAAAGTCCTCCGAAGGCCAAAGTATGAACACAAACTAGAATTTCTCCCTGCACTTTAGGCCTATATTGAAGGCAGCCACCTTTAAAACAGACCCCACCTTCTCTAGGTCCCCTGAATATAATTTAATTGTATTGCAAATGTATTTCCTAAGATTCCTTTACAAAATATGTCATATTTCATGTGAAGCTGCATAACTTTAAAGTACGTCAGGGTCCGAAAAAAACGGCCTCAAGGGCCACAAATGGCCGTAGAGACATAGGTTCCCCACCCCTGACTTAACGGAACACCATAACACAAATCAACACAGTTTAGTGTTTTCTGCAAAACATTGTGTAGTCAAGGTGTGTGAGGTACTCAGCTGGTATCAGAGAGGAATATGACCATAATATGGTTGGATATTGTGATGCAGTGTCAAATATGAGTAGTATGATGTGAAACTCAAAATCAAAATGAATACGTTTATAAGCGTATACACTTTTTGTAAGATAACGTACAAACAGTGTTAATTTTGTCATCCATTTTTTTATTTAGTCTTAGTCTTAGTCTTGTGTCAAAGTCCATTCTTAGTCTTCGTCGCTTTTAGTCTTTCAAAAATCATTTTTGTTTAGTTATTATTTAGTCGACTAAAATTCCTCAACATTTTTGTCTAGTTTTAGTCTTTCAAAAATATGTTTTGTTTAGTCATTATTTAGTCGACTAAAAGTCCTCAACATTTTTGTCTAGTTTTAGTCTAAACATTTTAGTCTTTAGTTTAAGTCACAATACAATAAGGCCTTTAGTAATGCACTGAGACTTGGTTATTGCCATTCTGGTAAAGCAGTCAATAGTGCATACAAATGTGAATATGTCGCTGGTGCTACGTATTCGTAAAGGGATTTTTGTTTTGTTAGAGAAGCTTCTCCCCCAATATTCGTTAGGGTCAGTCTGCTAAAAGTAAAATCGGTGGATGGATTCAGCTGTAATTAATCATTTTTTAAATCCTTTTAAAGGTTAATTACCAATTAACAATTAATTTATAGGTTTTAGTTGTGGTTGTACCAATTTATGTCTGAGCCCCCCAAAAAAGTCTACGTCTTGGTCGTTTTTAGTCTTTCACAAATCATTTTTGTTAGTCAGAATTTAGTCGACTAAAAGTTAGTTCTTAGTCTTAGTCACTTTTAGTCTTTCACAAATCATTTTTGTTTAGTCATTATTTAGTCGACATAAAGTCCTCAACATTTTAGTCTCGTTTTAGTCTTTCACAGATCATTTTTGTTAGTCAGAATTTAGTCGATTAAACTCTCAAGAGGTTAGTCGACTATAGTTAGTCTTAGTCTAGTCGACAAAATTAACACTGCATACAAATCGTAATCGTAGAAATTACAGTCGTAATACGAAATATTTATTTTCAGGAGACCTAGTCAAGGCCTTAACCATGAAGTGCTGTGGAAAACCCTGCAGTTATCCGTCACTTACTTGCTTTGTCCTTGTTGGCCATAGCATTCATGCTCGTGGTATCAAACCCAGAGTCAGCATTTTCATCCAGCAAATCCCCAAACTGAAGGAAAAAACAGTAAGAATATAAACCAAGACAACTAAGGATGTCGGGAGTCAGTCAAAACTTCTCTATACACAATATAATAAGTGATTGAAAACAGATATTCAGTGTTTTCTCCACATCTTCCAGCTCCTGTACTGACTATAATCTTTTGTGGTGCCTAAACTTGAGCCTTTTTTGTCTCTTGCTTAGGTTTAACTTTAAAAAGTTCACTATATGATGTATGACTCTCACCTCTTCTGCGTTTGCAAAAACAGCACGGTCCTTTTTGCCCTTCTTCTTTTTGCCTGGTTGGGAACCTGTAAAAATAAAATTCTGATTAAATATCTTATCTTTACTTGCATATATCTACATTTAATATACATAGGGTCAAAATACCCTTAAATTGATACAACTGCAACATAGTACAGTTTAAGGCTTGAGGTAAATTTGCAGTTAGAATAGTGAGGGTATTTGTGAGAATCAGCTGCATTTAGCGGTACCAAAACATGATAATTTATTTCAGATTTTAATCCTTCCTGGTGGCCAACTTTATAAGTAGTAAGTGTTCTGACAAAATAATTATTTTCATTGTAAGACACGTGGACTGAGGAGGGCCGTTCTTGCATGTTCGACTCCAAAGACCTACCCATGGTTTCAGAGAAGTCCAGGTCCTCTGTGGCTTTCCTCTTGCCCTTTTTCTTGGGTTTAGTGACCTCTAGAGGCTCATCCATGTCATCGTCGAAATCGCCATCATCCATTCCTTGAAAAAGAAATGATCTGTAAGTCTTAATGACAAGAACAAGAACTTATTCAGATTGGTTCCAGCAATGCAATAATAAATACATACCCTCTAGTTCATCAGAGTCACCTTCCTCCAGTTCTGGCACTGAAAAATAAGATCAATACGATCGGTTAGAAATCAACCACCTTCAATCCTAATGCATTGTCTGGCTTTCTATAGACGTAGAATCCAACTTCATACATTGCATTTCATCAGTGTCCTGCAGAAAACATCAAAATAATGAATTGCAATACCAAATCTGTTCAACAAGAGTAAGTCAATCAGTGAGGAAGGAGATTATTATGTTGTCAACCTTCTTCATCATCGTCATCATCTCCTCCGACACCCATGAATGCTCCTCCGTCCTCCTCCAGTTCGTCTCCAAAGTCCTCCTCATCCATGCTGCCCAGGGACACCTCTTCATCATCCAGGTCATCCACATCATCCGAGTCCAGATCATCATCATCATCATCGGATTCCTCTTCACCCTTCTTCTTCTTCTTGGACTTTTTCTTCACATTTCTGGTAAAAACACACAGGGCCATACGTGAAAAACATAAATGGCTTTTTTTTAACTGTTGCTGTAACTTAAGTAATGTCTAAGCAGTGTCTAAACCATGATCAATGGTGGAATAAAAACGAATATAAAATGATTGAATATTAAAGGTGAACCTACCCAGCAAAGTCGAGATCATCGTCCTTGAAGTCGGTGAAGAAGTCGTCTCCTTCGTATGAATCTGTGAAGAATAATAAAATATAACTTATCAGAACATCGGGAATATTAATTCACACCAAGGTCCCACCAGGTTATCCTTTTCTTTCTATGTATATTTGTTGACAACGTAACTCAGACTTATAACAAGTACATGTACATGCATTTTACATGGAAAAAATGAAGGAAGAAGGCCAGCCACAATTGGAGCGCAGGGCCCATGACAGGAGAGGATGTTCGTCAATGGCCTATCTTCCTATGGGAATTTCAAGGCCTAAGTATGCATTTTTCATTAGAGATGCACAGGATCTAAGATCCGGTTCCGGATCCGGCAGGATAATAGGGTTTTTCACAGGATCCGGATCCGGTTCCAGGATCCAGGATCCGGTAGCCGAGGCTTTTCAGTCAAAATAGTTTGAGCCAACGTGATAAAAAGGGCCCACGTGTGCGAGTAGGCTATGTGTTTCAACTCTTTCGTAGGATCCGGTATCCGGTTCCGGATCCGGCAGGATCTTAAGCAGTGGATCCGGTATCCGGCAGGATCCTAAAAATCAGGATCCGGTGCATCTCTATTTTTCATGCAACTTCCATTCAGGATGGGAATCAATTGGTCATAGGACTGACTAGATGGCAATGATCAATCATCGATTCAGCTGCCTTGGCAGAGGTCTCTGAGTGCAATCCAAGTGCCCTTCTGCTGTATTTAAGGGCATTACTATTACTGTATTACTCTTTGTGTGTGTGTGTGTGTGTGTGTGTGTGTGTGTGTGTGTGTGTGTGTGTGTGTGTGTGTGTGTACCCTCATGTGAACTTCGGACAACTGGCACCATACAGCAGCCTCCAGAGCTGGTGTGTGTGAACGTTGTGTGTGTGTGTAATGTGTATTTGAAAGAACTTTCAGTCAACTTCATAGTTCTGATATTGTGCCATGTAGACACATATTGTATTGCATTGCATAAAGACAGGACTGTGCGTACCAAGCACCCTCTCAAACTCGTCATCATCCACGTCCTCCACGCTCTCGTTGTCTTCGTTACCCTTTGGTCTCTTTTCGCGCTTCACCTGCTCTCGCTTCTTGAAGAACCTGAAACGAGACGACCATTCAATTCAGTGCATCATCAATCAACTACTCTGATAAATAAACAGTCTAATTTAAATCAGGGTGTCACTTGCGGTTTCAATTGTCTGTTAAGGATGATGTTCATGACCTACTAACAGAGCAGTAAAATGTGTTATTTTTCCCCTTTCTTTCTAGTATTCTATAATGTTTGATCTGCTTCTTGCTGTTGTCATCAGCCATTGTGATGAACCAGAGGTTGTGCTTCAACTTATCTATAGTCCATCAAATGCAGCAGTATGTGAGGATGGGAGTAATGCTTCTCTTACCGATGAAAGAAGATCTCATCTACAGGGATCTGATTCTCCTCTTTGGACAGGAACGCTTCGCAGTTGACTGAAACAAGAGTAACTGGGTAGTTAGCTCTGAATGTATAGGTTAAGTGATCCGATATAAACAGCACACTGAAAACACAAGGGAGAGTCAGGCTTACTTCTGTATTACTGAGAGACTCACCTGGAAGGGAGCGGACACTGTTCATAGTCTGCCTCTGCTTCGGCTGCATCACAGAGGCATCAGAGTTCTCTGTTGACCAACAAGAGCCATGTGAATGTTAAAGTTCGACCAAACTATACAGTTTTTAAACAATACGACATTCAAAGGCATGTTCTTAAACAAATGGCCAATGCACAGCACAAGTAACGGGCAAAAGCACAAACCTAGTGGCAATTTGAAACATGACAATGGCGGAGGTCATACAACAGCAACACTTACTCTTGCCCTTCTGCTGCTTAGGATTCCGGAACACAAAGCGATCCAGGAAGCGCATGAGGGTGAAGTCCTGTAGTGGGTCACCGGTGTACTGGATGTACTGGCCCTGCAAACCCAATGAACAACATCATTGCAACATGTTTGCTCTATCTACGCCAGACTTGATAAAAGGGCTGGGGGTGCATTTATCAAAAGCGTAGTTGTTAGCCCGTTAGCAACTTGGGTAGTTGCCAATGGGAAACTGCGTTGCAAACAACAAAGTAGCTACCGCTGTTAGCAACTGTTTTTGAGAAATACACCACATGTTTGCTCTACTACTTCAGGCTTGATAAATGGGCTGGGGGTGCATTTATCAAAAGCGTAGTTGTTAGCCTGTTAGCAACTTGGGTAGTTGCCAATGGGAAACTGCGTTGCAAACAACAAAGTAGCTAATGCGGTTTGCTAGTTACTATGGTATCGAGAAATTAAATACACCCCTGGGGTGAGTTTCTCAAAAGAGAAGTTGTTAGCCTGTTAGCAACTTGGGTAGTTGCCAATGGGAAAATGCATTGAAAACAACCAAGTAGCTACTGTAGTTAGCAACTATTGTTTCGAGAAATGCACCCTTGGATTGTGTTCCAAGTCAGACACCTACCTGCAGGACTGTCTTGGCAAACAGAGCCACAGAGGGGTGGTAGTGTGTGGAAAGCTGAAGACAAGGGAAAGAGACGATCACTAATAAGAAGAAAAATACTTTGCAGTCATCACATTTTAGCCACATCATAACATGACGAGACTAGTAGTCATGTGTACAGAAACGCCTCCAAATACTATCTGCAAAAAATGAACTTTCACATTGTGACATAATAGCAATGGTTTTCTCCAACCCCAATTAAAATACTGTGAAAGGCGTTTACCTTTTGTAGTTCCCATAATGTTGTTCGGTCAGCGCCGCAATAGAGTGGGTTTCTATGGACTGGGTCATATGCTTCTTTACTCTTTCCACCTGCACAAAACAGTTGCACATCAGCCTCAATCAAGTCATGACAAGACATGATATGCAACAAAATCCAATACTACAGTAACCACAAAAAATAGAATAAAGTACAGCAGAGGTATTTCAATAATCAAAGTAAGTTATGGCGAGCCGTCCACCAGCGTATACAAATATGCATCACACATACAGTATGTACATATAACAAGGAATTATCCATGCAAAACGATTAGGAGGCTGTTTTAATTCATTGGGGGGGCGCTCTGGCCCAGGGCCCGTTTACAGACCATGAGGCCGTTTTTTCCAGCCCTCGATATAAATGTAATATTATGCAGTTTCACCTGAAATGTGACGCGTTTTGTAAAGCAACCTTAGAAATTGCATTTGCAATACAATTCAAATATAGGCTATTTTCAAGGGACCTGGTGAAGGTAGGGGTCTGTTGTAAAGCTGGCCACCTTCAAAATAAGCGTTAAGTGTGGGGGAAGTCCTGGTTTGTGTTCATAGTACAGCCCCTGGGGGACTTCGAACGAAAATAGTTCCCCAGCCCTGGGTTTAGTTAGACGCCTCCTAAACTGACCTTCCAGATTCTTGTGGTGTACCCACGATGCAGTTGGTTTGTGTGGCACCGCGACCTCCACCTTCTCCTCCTTCACCTCCTCCTCCGGCTGCTGGACACCATCCACCTTCTCACCCGCCACATTAGCCGCTTCCAACTTATCAGCGTCAACAAACCGCTCCTCTTCATCATCATCCTCATCATCTCCCACTAGGTCCTGAAACTTCTCCTCGTCATCATCCTGACATGGGACACAAACACAAGTCAAACAAGAGGCTACAGACGCCAAAACAGGCCAGATGGAAAATGTTGGATGGGTAAGACAAAACAAAGCACAATATAGTGATGCGTGCTCACAACAATTTATGTCTATGTAACAACACTATAACAACAAAACAATAGTTCTATGAGTTTCGGATAACCCCCAGAGGCTGTGCTTTCAGTACATGGCTATCCATCGCACGTTTGTGGGATAGATATCCATGTACTGAGAGCATCGCCTCTGGCAGTCAGGAGCAACGAAAAAGAACTAGCATTTAAGCCGGTGACAACATCTATTTAGCCTCTCACAATTGAAGCCATGGATTGCAACCCCCTAACTCAGTGATTCCCAACCAGGGGTACACGAGCACACTGCAGGGGGTACGTGGAAAAATTTAGTAATAACAAATATATTGAGCTTAGTCACATAGAGGAAGAGATATAGAGCACAAGTTAGGGGGAACCTATGGTATGAACAAAAAGACTTTGGGGGTACGCAAGACAAAAAAGGTTGGGAAACACTGCCCTAGCTCACCCCTTCCTGAAGCAGCAGCTGGAGGCCGGGCTTGGCCTTCATGATCTCGGACAGCAGGTAGAGGGCGCCACAGGCGAAGGTGGGGTTCTGCTCGCAGCTGACCTGCAGCAGCCGCTTGACAAAGGCCTTGACGCGCCGCAGCACGATGTCCGCCTTCAGCGACTTGTAGAGCAAGTTGAGGAACATGCTCTGCCTGGAGCTCTTGGACAGCCCTGGGTCCAGCAGCTTCCTGATTGAGGAGAAACAGATGGAAAAGTATTAGAGATGCACCGACACCAATACTGGTACCAGAGATTTTTTAAGTATATAGCGATATGCCAAGATAATAGGTTTCTATGGGCACCTAACGTGACCAGGTTCCGGTCTGCCTAAAGGGGCGTGTCATAATGCTCCTAGCATTGAATAGAACAGTCCTTAGGTCTGCCTAGGTCTGCCTAAAGGGGGATTCCCCCCCTCCCCCTTGCAATAATACAACCCGGAAACAATGGGCCAATGGAACCTCTCTCTCTCTACTCTCTCTGCTGGTATTGGCCCCGATACTTGCTTTTATACTCATACTCGTCAAACTCTTGCCAATACCAGGCAGGCACCGATACTGCTACTACACAAAACAACAAAACCTCGTGACGTTGCATTGAATTGAAAACAGCATGAGGAAATAGTGCCGCCTCATACATTTACTAAGATTTAAATCTACATGGAAATGGACAATAAAATAAAGACCCCAGGTGGAAAAACAAGGCTGTGCATTTATTTTCATTGTATGTTGAAGTTAAAAGTATCGCCATCGATACTCGGTATCAGCAAGTACAGAAATGAATGTACTTGTATCGATTTAAAAAAAAAATGGTATTGTGCATCCCTAGAAGTATTGAATAGTTCAGATGTCCTCGAAGTCCATTGACAGTGAATGAACAGCAATACTGTTTGAAAAAAAGAACAACAAAACAATGCAATGCAACATCAAGTCCATCACAGCCTGTTCAGTTACGAAGCAACACTCATTGTGATGTGCATTTTGACAGTGTCCTCCATGCTGTGGACACTGAGTTGGGGGACACGGCAAGATGACACAAGTACTGTCACAGCGCACATTGATGTGTCATCTTGGTTGAGTTGCACTACCTGACCATTACGCCGGCGTTCCAGGTTCGATTCTGACACGAGGTCCTTTGCCGATCCTTTCCCTCTCTCTCCCACTCATATCCTCTGTCTCTTTCTCTCACAGTCCTATCTCAAGTAAATGCAAGTAAGTAGTAAGTCTGGCAGGTGCAAGGTGTGAGATTACCTGTAGAGCGCCACGTAGTAGCGGTCCGAGATGGTCTGCTGGGAGTCCATGACCTGGAAGAGCAGCATGAGGGCCTGCACGGCTGTGTTGAACTTCACCAGGTGCACCACCTTGAAGAGTGTGTCCATTTGCTCCTTGATCTTCTCGTCGCCGGCCTTGGCGTAAGGGTAGGCCCGGTTCACCCCCGTCAGCAGGGCGCTCAGCATCTTGGACTCTACCTCCTTTTTCTTCACGCACGCCCGGAAGAAGGAGAAGTAGATCGCGATGAGCTTGCTGGCCAGCTCGCTCTCGTCGTGGCTGAGGATGACCTGGTGAAGGATTTCAGGTTTTTTTTAAGCTTAGTTTATCATCAAGTAAGCAGTTATGGCTATTTCAAGGATAAATGAGAGATTACTGGTTATGCATGACATACATATCATGGCCAAAACAGGTATGGCAGGTAGCAGGCTTCACTCAGGTTCCTTGATACACTTTAAGGGTGCTGGCCCAAATAGATACTTAGAATCAAAGAAATGGTGGCGCACCTTGCATCAAATTGTTTTCTTTATGTTTGTGCACAGACGCGTTTTGGCGTGTGCAACCTGAGCACACTGAGGAAGGCACACGCCGAAACGCGTCTGTGCACAAAGATGGCCAAAACAGGTACCATCTCATTACATTCTCAAAAGCAAATCAAATAAATTCAGTTTAATTTGCGTCGATACATGTTAAAAAAAAAGTCCAACACCAGTAAAAGGTGGGACGAGCTCACCTGGTTGAGGAAGCAGGCGCTGTAGTATTGGGCCTTGCCGCTGATGTTGGGCCGGAACATCAGCCGCTCCACCTCCAGGCACACCACGCCCTTCATGTTGGGGTGTTTGTGGAGCAGCGTCTCCAGCAGGTGAGAGGCCTTGGAGGCCACCTTGAACTCGGGGTCCCCCAGCTTGTTGACCACCTGGACGAGCAGGGCGCGCTCCTGCTCCGGCCGGTTGCAGAGCAGCTCGTGGGCCGTGGTGAGGGCGCGGGTCTTGGTGGCCTGCACCGTGTCGTGGGCCACGCCGTCCAGCGCGATCACAAACTCAGCCACCACGTTCTTCAGCTGGTGCTCGAAGAGCCAGAGGACCAGGCGGCGGTCGCGCACGTCCTTGTTGCCGCTGGCCCGCTCCTCCAGCTGGTCGAAGGGCCGCTGGGAGAAGGACCGCAGCTTGCGGCTCTCGGGGAGCAGGTCGGAGATGAGGAGCTCGCGGAGCGAGTCCAGGGCCATTAGGCCCTGTCGCCGGCTGCCCTTCTTCTTCACGAAGGACACCAGTGTCTCGATGTGCTCCAGGCTGTGCAGGGGCGTGTCCTGGATCAGGACCGTCATGGCCGCCATCCTGTCGGCCAGCGTTCCGGTGGAGACCACCGCCTTCATCCAGGCCGAGTTGGCTCCCTTCTGCATGCTCTTCTTGGTCTTGTAGATCCCCACCTCAGCCTCGTACAGCCTCTCTGCCAGAGCTTTGTACTGGGCGACCAGAGAGCTCTCTTGTGGAGCAGACTCAGCCTCGGCCGTGTATTCCTGGTCATACCATTTGCCTCCCGGCTTGACGAGTAACACAGTCCTGGGATGAAACTCAAACACATTTATGTTTTGTTTAGCCTTCTTGCCAGGCCCACTGGTGCTGGGGCCGTCCTTGAACTTGTTTGTTTGTTTCTTCTCCTCTTTGCCCGTCTTAGGTTCTGGACCTGTACCATTGGCAACTGTTGGCTTGACCACCTCAACCCCCTTGCCTTTCTTTTTGTCATTGGCTGTGGACGGGTCTTCCTCGTTTGGCGCAGCTTCGTCTGGAATGGTTTGCAGGTCTGCGAATTTGTGGAGACCAAGCTTGGTGATGAATTGTTGCAGTTCTCCTTCTTCCAAGTCATCAATAGCATTTTGCTTGCCACCGTTGACTAACTCTTTAGAGTCATCAATGCCACTAAGCATGATAAAGTCCGCCTGGAGAACACAACAAAAAGAAAATTGATCATAGATACATGTTTATGTTCTGTTTATATCATATGTGTGACTATTAGGTTAGCATCTGGTGCAGCTCAAAACCTCAAATGACAACTAACTTTTCAATAATCAGTATGTTACAGCTACACGAAGATAAAAGACACACAAGGGAACACAGTACACGTTATGATCTATACATTCCTCTCACACTATCAAGAGCTACAAGTAACGTTGAGATGGTTTAGTAACCACCCCAACTCATGTATGATAGGCAGGCAGGCATATATGGCTAGCATGTTTCCTTACTTTGGTGCCTCCCAAGCGTAAAACCTCGTCAATGTCGAGCTCGTCGTCATCCTTTCCTTCAGCCTTGTTGACATCTTCCTCAACTTCACTGTTGTCATCTTCACCTTTGTCTTCATCTTCTACAAATTTAACCGTTTTCAGTTTTCGATTCTTGCCTTTGGGTGCCATGCTGGAAAACGGCATGGGACTTTTGCTAAACAGGACGTGACGTAAACAGCTATCGTCTTTAAAAAAATAAAAGTTTGTGTTGTGTATAAAATTATATGCCTACAGAAATGTTTTCTTTTTACTTAAACGTTTTTGTAAATAAACAGTAAATATTATCAATAGTATACATTAGATTAAACTTGCTAATCAAACCAGTATCCAACGTCTGACTTTTAACCAACTTGGGAAAACCTCTCAGTAATTGGTCAGAAAAAGTAAAGGTTAAGGTTCATAATGTTCGTAACATCCAATAAAATAACGAATTTTCAGGAAGTGACCGCCTACTTTTTCGCACTCTTGCCCAATCAGATTGTAGACGTACAAGGGCAATGTTGACATGTGCACAGAGTCCTGGCTGAAGTGATGTCTTCTAGTGTTGGGCTTTTCTCTGTCCTAAATTGAATGTTGGACGAGGTGAAATGTGCGATACAACATAATCTAATGAAGCTACTATTAGGTATATTTAATTCTTAGCTGTCGGGAAAGCGAGGGCTGGAAAAATGAGGACATGCACGACAGTATGGGGTATGCGCAGTGCCAGGATATTACTTTCTGGATCAACTGTACCGCAATATGGTAAGACATTTGGTACTATTTTGGGAATATAAAATAACTTTTGCAAATATCAGTGAGCAAACCAGTCATACTAACGTTTAATGATTGTACTTTAGATCTTTGTAGGCTACATCTAAGCAGAACGTCTGCCTACTCAACATCAAATCAACAGGCAACCAAGTATTCCATGCTTCGGCACCTCACGTCCAAAATCAAAGCAACTGGACCTATTTCAGTGGCCGAATACATGAGAGAGGTTCTAACCAACCCAGTCTCGGTATGCTACAGTCTTCCCTTGATGTTTCTGTACAGATAAGTAAGGCATTTCTTCGAATAGTAGAACCCTTCATAATCCCTTCTGGGTTTTTTTTTTTTTGCTTCAGGGATATTACGTGAAGAATGATATGTTGGGTGCCGAAGGAGACTTCATCACCTCGCCTGAAATCAGTCAGATTTTTGGGGAGGTAAGGCCCCTTTGATTTTTGCCTTTTTTTTCCTTCTTTTTGAAACTGCAAGTTTTATGTTGGTGTCTCGACTACACTCATAATCACAATGTTGTCTTTCCCAGTTGCTGGGTGTTTGGTGCATCAGTGAGTGGATGGCTGCTGGGAAACCTCAAACGCTCCAGCTGGTTGAACTTGGCCCTGGCAGGGGTTCCCTGGCCAGTGACATTCTCAGAGTAAGTTTGGAGGACGCTCTCCGCCACTTGTGTCCAGGGGCGGTTTTCAAAAATCTGAGGCCCTGGGCAAAGAACAATTTTGAGGCCCCCTTTAAATTATTAATTTATAATCGATGGTGTTTAAATGCAGGCAGTGGCGTAACAACGGAAACATGGGCCCAAAAGCAAGATTATCTAGGTGGGCCCCATTGAGCTGCGGCCAAGGGCCCCGAAAGCTTAAATTGCCACCGCATGAAAAATCGATGCATAGATGTCGATTGATGACATGGCCCCTGACTGGACGGGGCCCCGGGCAATTGCCCCACCTTGCCCAATGATAGAACCGCCCCTGGTTGTGTCTTATCACTGTCTTATCAATTTGGTTCAAATGAGATGTTTATGTTTGCCTCCACCATGCTGCGGATTTCTACCCAGTCAATGAATGATTTTATGTTCAAACATGTCGGTAGTTATTAACTTCATTTTTTTTAAAAAACACTGGGCAACCCCTATTGTTATTGTGACACAGTACTACAGCACACATTGCACACAACGAAACTGCATCATGTTTATGTCGCACCCCGGCAAGAGGGCAGCCAAACTTGAATCGCAAGGCAGTAGTGTGGCAGGATGGTACCATGCAGCTCAGGATCAGGGTACCTCAGTTATGGAGGACGATGGGGGAGAATACTGGTTATAATCACTTCCCCACAAACCTGACGGGTCGGGAATTGACCCTGATGCTCTAAACTTTTACCCATGACCCATTAGGCATATTGAAGGGAGAGGTGACTTCCGCGCCTTTGTCTTTCTTATCAGGTTTCGCTCTGTGCGTAATTCCAAGGTGATTCAGGAGAGAGAATAAGGAGTCGCACACAGGAGCTGAATGCAAATCGGTGAAACTGTATTAAAAGCCGAAAATAATAGTCATGGGTGAGCGGTTAGGGCGTCAGACTTGCATCCCAGAGGTTGCCGATTCGACTCCCGACCCGCCAGGTTGGTGGGGGGAGTAATCAACCAGTGCTCTCCCCCATCCTCCTCCATGACTGAGGTACCCTGAGCATGGTACCGTCCCACCACACTGCTCCCCATGGGGCGCCACTGAGGGCTGCCCCCTTGCACGGGTGAGGCATAAATGCAATTTCGTTGTGTGCAGTGTGCAGTGTTCACTTGTGTGCTGTGGAGTGCTGTGTCACAATGACAATGGGAGTTGGAGTTTCCCAATGGGCTTTCTTCTTTCTTTCTTTCTTTCTAATGAAAACCAATAGGGGATACTGATGATGGGCTAGATTCCCGAAACGTTTGTTTCCCACTTTGTCTTTGGTTTTCTTTATTTTCAGCCTTTAATACAGTTTCACTGGTTTGCATTCAGCTCCTGTGTGTGACTCCTCCTCTCTCCATTAGGTATATTTACATGAAAATAGTCTGTTTAACTGTAATATAAATTGTAAATGTAGTGCATGTCAGTGCAGTAAATTGTACTGCAGATCATGTCCAGAAGAGGTCGCTGGTTGTCTTGTGTTTTAATGGAAATTCGCTGTTCTCTAGATCAGTAGGTCAGCCGAGTGCCCTATGTTTACCTCCAAACTAAAACCACTGTCCTGCTGTTATCCGTAATGCTTTATTCTTAAAGTGACACTGTGCAGGAAATGGTCAAAAAAGCTACTGCAAGTATGCTGCTCATTGGAACTGGGTTGGCTATCACCAAATTTGATATTTACATGAAAGTTTACTAAGTAATAAACAAATATTTTCTAGTATGGTCCAAGTAGAGTCATTTTTGCAGCTAAAAATGGCTATTTTGGAAATTCAAAATGGCGGACCATGGAGAAGATCCCCCTTTTCATGCATGAAAAGTGCAATTTTTCCAGTCATAATGAATACTTAGAATTTGATGGTGGTGGTAAGTATTTATGAAAAAGGTAACATTAGTGAATGGACAGCATGAATTCTGGAAATAAAAAACTAAAAATCTCACACAGTGTCCCTTTAAGGTTGTAACCTGAACAACTCATTCGTGACACTTGAACTCTAAGCTTTTCGATTAGTGGTGTAGCACGAGACCTTGAATTGTAGGTAATATCTATCCATCCATCCATCCATCCATCATATCTATCCATGCTCTGCAGGTATTCAGTCAGTTGAAAAGCGTGATGTCTGGGGCTGCGGTGTCTGTGCACCTGGTGGAGGTGAGTCCCAAACTGAGCCAGGTACAGGCAGAGTGCCTGACGGGGGACCAGAGTCAGGTGACAGCTAGTGAGGATGAGCCTGCCTACCGCAGTGGCGTCACCAGCCACGGCCTGCCTGTCTCATGGTACCGCACCATCACGGACGTGCCTAAAGGTGAGCTGTAAGGGGAACTGACTTTCCTTGTCGGCAGTGTAGTTAGGCGTCTGAAGCCGAATTGGTGTCCTCCTTGCACCCTCAGTTATGGCTGAAGTGAGCTTGGGCAAGGTGTTTAAGCCCACATTGCTCCAAAGGTGGTACCTTGCACCTAAATGACTTGTAATAATGCAGTAAGTTTATCAGGATAATCTTCTTGATCAGCTTACTGCAATGTATATGATGGAGCTATGGAAATAATAAGAAGACACTTTCTGATATTGGAACTTTCACACAATGGGTGAAAACATATAAATTCAATGGGTTGTTGGATATGTTCATATATAATATGATTAGTAGTTATTACTGAGGTTTAGCATGAGGAAGAAATTGAATTTTGTTTCGTTGTGTCAATGGCCTCCTTTACATGCTGTTTTTAATTCCAAATTGATCATTCAGACTAAAATAATTTTGTCAAGTTGACATTGCACTGTCATTTAATTCCGAATTGTGAAGTGTTTACGTGAAGTTTTCAAAGTGGAATTAAGTTTTATTCTGAATTCAATTGAATTAATTCCGAATTAAATGTCCCATGTAACCAAGGCCAATGTTTTACAATGTTCCACTAGGATTCAGCATATTCCTCGCTCATGAGTTCTTTGATGCCTTGCCCATTCATAAATTCCAGGTGAGCAAAACGTTTAGCTGTATGATTGTATGATGCAATACATGTGTTTTTTCACTTACATTCATAAAACAGTTTTTTTGTTGTTGTGTCTTTGCCAATAGAGAACAGAGAAGGGTTGGAGGGAGGTGATGGTGGATATCGATCCGGAGGCAGTAGACAAACTACGCTTCGTCCTTCTGCCTTCTCCCACGCTGGCTTCAGCCGCTCTCATCCAGGTGAGAACCAACAATTTGGTAATGAGGATGTTGTCCCACTAAAAGAAGTCAGTTCACAAAATAGTCCCATTCAGAGCGTTCAGACGGCTCTTCCAGTTGAGTTTGGTTTTGATTTTTTGGGTGTGGTAGAGTCATTCGAATTCAGGGTGCTAAATCAAGTGGATCAAAACCTCCAGAAAAAATGAGGGCTACGGTTTGCTAGAACTGTCGATTATGAACTATCTGGACTGCTATAGGAATGACAATTGATGAGGGAAACATCAATGGTATCAATATTGGTTCATCTGCCAGTGTGACGGCCAGTCGCAAAGTAGATTCTCTGCTTCGTAATTACAACTTCACAACTTTGGGCAGGTGACATGATCAACTTGTGGGGTGAAAGCACTCTGCCAGAGCCAGATAACCCATCAATGCTCACAAGTTGGGCTTATGATTCCACACAGGACAAACCACAGTGTTTAACATCACAGAGAAATGACACTTGGTGTGATTTCATGAAGCTTTGTGATCAGGCTACACAGGCTATATGCCGCTTTCAAATGAACAGACTGAAACCGATGTCTGTCAAAGGTGTGGTATTTTGCCCCATTTCAACATACAATAATATACACAAGTAACCAAAATGATCATTCTTTCACACTGCATTTATTTGATGGCTTCAGATTTCAGTTCAGAGGCTCATTGTCTTGAGGGCATTTGGTGTCGTTACTGAAGAAAAGCTCTTTCGCAGGACTTGGCACTAACATCCATTCATCAATCTATCCTTCCATCTGCCTGTCCCACGCTGTTGCCATCCTTCCACCGTTTCAGTGCAGCTGTGTTCAGAGTCAGAAGCGTGAGAGAGAGAGAGAGAGAGAGAGAGAGATCCCTCCCTCCAACCCCCTCTCAATCAGACTCTTCACCACATCTGGCTTTTATTAGCCGTGTTTATACGGCATATACATTACAAACCTGTTTTATCTGGACTGTGCGGAGGAGCCAAGGGGAACTTTGAGTAGTCTGCCAAGGCCTTACATCATGAGCCCTAAGCACGGGTGCAGTAGGGACAGCGCTTGTTTTTTTTAAGTCCCCCCCCATCCCTCTGTGATGCTGGAGCCAACCCATGAGTGTCACATTACCCACATCACTCATATTGACTTTTTTTTTTTTCCTTACTTTTTTTTCTCTCTTTTCTGAATGGAAGTTGTGTGTAATTGTGTTTAATTATGTGGATTTCAGAAGTGAATGGCTGGTTGGATGAATGAATGGATAGATGGATTAACAGATGGGTGTGGATTGATGGATGGGGAGGTAATATGGTTGAGCCCTGAGGATGTGGCGACGATTTATATTATTTTTCGGTGTTTTTTTACTTATTTATTGGGGGACCAAGCAAGGCAGTTGGAAAGGCACTGCAAATCTTCTTCTTCTTCTTCTTCTTCTTCTTCTTCTTCTTCTTCTTCTTCTTCTTCTTCTTCTTCTTCTTCTTCTTCTTCTTCTTCTTCTTCTTCTTCTTCTTCTTCTTCTTCTTCTTCTTCTTCTTCTTCTTCTTCTTCTTCTTCTTCTTCTTCTTCTTCTTCTTCTTCTTCTTCTTCTTCTTCTTCTTCCAAGTTAACAAGTTAATTATGCTTTTAATCACATTTTATCTCATTAACAAATGCATATCCTCCACACTTAGGAAGGAGATGATCACATCAGAGCTCATACGTGCATCTTAAGGAGTTAAATTGTAAGCAACAGAACTGCTTTTTGTAACTTGCAATGCAATTATTAAGAGTAAATCCAATTGAAATCCTTTGGATAACATGATCTAAATAAATGAACGACAATCTGTATGTTCCATGTATTTTCTTTAATTTTGTAACCAAACATTTTCTCCTAGTTGTTGTCTGTTTAACTGTGCCCAGAGTGACAAGGCCTGTCATTGGTTTATTGAGCTTCAGTTGGCCCTCTGTCAACCCTCATTGGTCATGTGGTTTCTTCCCAGGCCAATGAAAAGAGGCAGCATGTTGAGGTCTGCCCTGACGGAGGGATTGTGGTGCAGCACTTGGCCAGCCGGATCGCAGAGCAAGGCGGCGCAGCGCTGATAGCTGACTATGGTCACGACGGGACAAAGACGGATACGTTCAGGGTAAGAACCTAGCTGTGATTTACTGTCTATTAGTTGTCCTCAGCAGGCGTGTGTGGTTGCCAGTGACTGATGGTAATTGTCAACGCCCAATGTAAACAAACTTTTCCTTTTCATACATTTCAAGCAAGGCCCTCCTGTCATTAGCTGTCTTAGCCAGCAAGTGTGGTTGCCCGTGATTGATATATATTGTGGAGGCCCTAATGTAAACACACGTCTCCTCGCCACCATATTCATATTTTATCACCAAATTTGTAAACGTCAGATGTATCTACTTTTGATATCTAGCCATCGGCTATCGAGGCTGTGTAAAGATTCTTGCATGGTTCTGTTTATAAAGCAAACAAAGGTCTGGTATAACCATATTCCTTTTTATTAATTCCACGTCTTCCTGTCGCCAAAGGCAAATAACAGTCAGTGCGTTTTCAATTGCAAGATATAAATTGTATGCTCTGTGATTCAGCTTTTTGTTGTTTAGGGCTAACCACTATAGGCGTCAATTGACATTGAAACGCGCCGTACACACACACACACACACACACACACATTCCTGAGTGACAGCGAAATGAAACACACACACACACACACACACACACACACACAGTGAAGAGCACAGAAGTATACAGTGTGCTACTATATAATATGTGGTCATCAACTGAAATTAGATGTTTATGTTACATGTCTGTTTGTTTGTTTGTTTCAACATAAAGGGCTTTCGAGGCCACAAGCTCCATGATGTCCTGGCCGACCCTGGTGCTGCAGACCTCACGGCCGACGTGGACTTCAGCTACCTGAGGCAGGTGGCAGGAGATGCGGTGGCCTGCAAGGGCCCCGTCTCCCAAAGAGTTTTTCTCAAGAACATGGGCATCGACACAAGGCTGCAGGTGAGGTCAATCAACCTGTCCATGTATGGGATCATTTAATTACATGCTATGCATTTATGTTGTGATGCTCATTACATTAGAATGGAACCCTCAATTTCAGAACAGACAGACCGACACTGAACAAGAGAAGTACTAAAACAAACAAAAAAGAAACATTATTACAAAAAATATAGCCCATAGGATCTGGAATTCAGAAATGCTTGAAGTCATAAGACTTATTTAAAACTGAAAAGAGTGATTATAGGCTCTTTCCCACGAGCCTACAGCTAGACACAGCGCGATTCAGCCACAACTTTTTGCTTTTCGATTGAGCACGACACTGCTCAATCGAAAAGGAAAAAGTGGCAGCCGAGTCGCGCTGTGTCGAGCTGTATGCCTACCAGAAAACCTGCAGTGGAAAAGAGCCTTATTAGGGGCCAAGCAGCGAAGCTGGCGAAGGCCCCTATAGAGTTAGTAGGTTTTCTTCATTAGGGGCCAAGCAGCGAAGCTGGCGAAGGCCCCTACTGTTTTAGCTGGTGTTCTTATTATTATTATGTCACCTCTTTCCTCTCCTTAGCAAGTCTATGGCAGCCCATAGAACCGTAGGTAGGAAAATGCTGTAAATTGGCACACACATTCGGGGGAGACTCAGCATCACCCACAGCGATTTATAGGTCCCAAGCCCCAACACTCTAGCGCCACCAGCAGGTCAAAGTTGCAGGTACATTTCTGCTTGTAACTTTTGAACCGCTTGGCCAATTTTCATAAACTTGGTATCACTGGAATCCTTGGGCCAAGACAAATCCAACGCACCCTATGACGTCATTTTCCGCCAGGATAGTTTTTCCGCCATTTTGAATTTTGTGAAATTCAATAAAAATGCTACTACTCCCACAATTTTCGACCAATTCACCCGAAACTCGGTATATAGTATCTCGGGACTGAGCTACACATGGGGTCTCAAGGAATATTGGATATCTTTTATCGTTTAGCTGTGACAGCCAATCAAAATTGTCGTAAAAGTGGCAAAACAGGAAGTGAGGTCATATCTCAGCAACCGTTTGTCAAACTAGGCTGGGTTTTTGTACACACATAGTAGTCCATCCCAGGACCTACCACAACAAAAATCATATCCCCAGCTCAAACTCTGTAGCGCCACCAGCAGGTCAAAATTTTAGCTACATTTTTGCCTGTAGCTTTTGAACTGTACTCCCAATTTTCAAAATATTGGTACACAGGTCATCCTCACACCATGTTGCACCCAGGTATGGATTTTCGTAACGATTGAAAAAACTATCAGCTCACAGCAGCCATTCAAAATTGTGGAAAGAATGGAGGGATTTTTTCTCATCTCTCTGTCTCCTCTGCTCCCCTTGCGCACGTACACTGACACCATTCTCGGCAGGGGGTCAAGCCCCACTGCCCCAGCCCCTGCACCCCACCCCCCACCCCCTCCTCACACACACACAGACAGACAGAGGGAGAGGGAGAGGGAGAGGGAGGGGGGAGAGGGAGAGGGAGAGGTAGAGGGAGAGGGAGAGGGAAGAAGGGAGGAAGGGAGGGAGAGGGAGGGGGGAGAGGAAAGAATTTTGAACACCTCTTGTTGTTTGCCGGTGACAGCCAATCAAAATTGTCATAAAGGTGGCAAAACAGGAAGTGAGGTCATATCTCAGCAACCGTTAGTCAATTTCTGTTAGGATTTTTTGCACACATTCTAGTCCATCCCATGACCTCCCACAAAAAAATCCAGACCCCAAGCTCTCTAGCGCCACCAACAGGTAACAGGAAGTGAGCTCATATCTCGACAGCTCTTCAACGGATTCAAACTAAACTTGGTTTACGTGATCACACTCTCGTCCAAGGAATGCACACCAACATTGGCGAGATTTGGACCAAAGGGGGCGCTGCAGTTCCTTCTGTTGCCGTGGCGGCTCTGGCAAGTTTACTGCTTGGCCCCGCATTGCTGCTTGCAGCTATATTTAGGGCCCGAGCACCGGAGGGTGCGAGGCCCTATTGTTCTTGCAATGTTTTTTATTATTTTTATTAGGGCCCGAGCACCGGAGGGTGCGAGGCCCTATTGTTCTTGCAATGTTTTTTATTATTTTTATTATTATTTGTCTCCTCCGCGCCTGTCGGGCCATTTTCGAGGTGGTTGCCATGCTCAAATTTGAACGACACTTGGCACGGGTGTTGGATATGGGTGACAGACGGACTTCAAGAAAGCTCAGACCCCAAATCGACCCAGAGGCTCAGTAGCGCCCCCTTAAGTCATGGGCCTATGGGGCGGGACCGGCAAAAAGTTGAAGCTACGGACTCCAAATTTTTTTTGCTTGTATAACGCACTAAGACAAGCAAAAAAGTCTTTGAGATGCCATGGCCACACCCAACAGGAAGTGAGGTAATTGGACTTAAAGTTGAACTTTTGGCAACTTTTGACATACGACAAAATTGTCATACCATGAACTTTGATGTACTCCTCCTGAACAGTACACTTGTTTGGTTTCGTTTCAATTCCTAAATGATCTTAAGACATCGCAGATGATATATTGCGAAGGAATTTTTAATATGTTGTAAGAAAACAAGATGGCGGCTTGCTGAAGTCTGATGAAAAAATCAAAGAAAATGTGCTTTTACTGTGCCCTTTCTGAGGGGTTGCCAAGCATATTTTTCAACATTGCTTAGCACAGGTGTTTGGTAAGGCAGCACGTACCTCTCCAAATAAGCCCCACCCCTAATTCAAAACATGGGCTCTGTAGCGCCCCCCTAAGTCCTGGGCCTATGGGCCTGGACCGGCATAAAGTTGAAGCTACGGACTCCAAATTTTTTTTGGGTGTGTATCTCACTAAGTGATGCAAAAAAGTCTACAGAAGGCCATGGCCACACCCAACAGGAAGTGAGGTAATTGGACTTGAAGTTGAACTTTTGACATATGCCCAAATTGTCATACCATGTACTTTGAAGTACTCCTCCTGAACCGCACACTTGTTTGGTTTTGTTCCAATTTGCAATTGATCTTAAGACATTGGAGATGACATTTTGTGAAGGAATTTTCAATATATTTTAAGAAAACAAGATGGCGGCTTGATGAATTCTGGTGGAAAAATCACAGAAAATGTGCCCTTTCTGAGGGGGTTGCCATGCATATCTTTCAAAGTTACTTCGCACAGGTGTTTGGTAGGGCAGCACGTACCTCTCCAAACAAGCCCCGCCCCTAACTCGGTACATGGGCTCTCTAGCGCCCCCTTAAGTCATGGGCCTGCGGGGCGGGTTCAGCATAAAGTTCAATCTACGGACTTCAAATTTTTATGGATGTGTATCTGACTAAAACGAACAAAAAATGTCATTCAGTGACATGGCCACGCCCAACAGGAAGTGAGATAATTGGACCTCTTATTGAAACAGGAAGTTGGCCACCATTTTAGTTTGCAGTGTTTTTAAAACAGTGCAAGTGCACGTGTTCATACATATAATGAATATAAACCTTTTTCTATATGCCTACTATGGCAACCCGATATGGCGCCACCATGTGGTAGGCAAATGAACTGCAGTAAAAGTGGAGTTCTTCAATATCTTTATCTCGTGAACCGAACGTCGTAGAGACTCCGTTTTTGTTTTGGGCAGGATGTGATGGGGCAATATGCCCCGCCTTGAGCCGCAGGTGCGAGGGCCCGTCATCGCCGCTTGCGGCTTTAATTATTATTATTATTTGTCTCCTCCGCGCACGTCGGGCCATTTTCGAGGTGGTTGCCATGCGTGAATTTGAACGAAACTTGGCACAGGTGTTGGATTAGGTGTCAAGATGGACTCCAATAAAGCTCAGACCCCAAATCGGCCCAGGGGCTCTGTAGCGCCCCCCTGAAAATTGGCCTATGGGCCGGGACCGGCAAAAAGTTGAAGCTACGGACTCCAATTTTTTTGTGCTTGTATAACTCATTAAGACAAGCAAAAAAGTCTTTGAGATGCCATGGCCACACCCAACAGGAAGTGAGGTAATTGGACTTAAAGTTGAACTTTTGTCAACTTTTGACATACGACAAAATTGTCATACCATGAACTTTGATGTACTCCTCCTGAACGGTACACTTGTTTGGTTTCGTTTCAATTAGTAAATGATCTTAAGACATCGCAGATGATATATTGCGAAGGAATTTTTAATATGTTGTAAGAAAACAAGATGGCGGCTTGCTGAAGTCTGATGAAAAAATCACAGAAAATGTGCTTTTACTGTGCCCTTTCTGAGGGGTTGCCAAGCATATTTTTCAACATTGCTTAGCACAGGTGTTTGGTAAGGCAGCACGTACCTCTCCAAATAAGCCCCACCCCTAATTCAAAACATGGGCTCTGTAGCGCCCCCCTAAGTCCTGGGCCTATGGGCCTGGACCGGCATAAAGTTGAAGCTAAGGACTCCAAGTTTTTTTTGGGTGTGTATCTCACTAAGAGATGCAAAAAAGTCTACAGAAGGCCATGGCCACACCCAACAGGAAGTGAGGTAATTGGACTTGAAGTTGAACTTTTGACATATGCCCAAATTGTCATACCATGTACTTTGAAGTACTCCTCCTGAACCATACACTTGTTTGGTTTTGTTCCAATTTGCAAATGATCTTAAGACATTGGAGATGATATTTTGTGAAGGACTTTTCAATATATTTTAAGAAAACAAGATGGCGGCTTGATGAATTCTGGTGAAAAAATCACAGAAAATGTGCCCTTTCTGAGGGGGTTGCCATGCATATCTTTCAAAGTTACTTCGCACAGCTGTTTGGTAGGGTAGCACGTACCTCTCCAAACAAGCCCCGCCCCTAACTCGGTACATGGGCTCTGTAGCGCCCCCTTAAGTCATGGGCCTATGGGGCGGGTTCAGCATTAAGTTCAAGCTACGGGCTTCAAAATTTTTATGGATGTGTATCTGACTAAAACGAACAAAAAATGTCACACAGTGACATGGCCACGCCCAACAGGAAGTGAGATAATTGGACCTCTTATTGAAACAGGAAGTTGGCCACTATTTTAGTTTGCAGTGTTTTTAAAACAGTGCAAATGCATGTGTTCATGAATATAATGACTATAAACCTTTTTCTATATGCCTACTATGGCAACCTGATATAGCGCCACCATATGGTAGGTAAATGAACTGCAGTAAAAGTGGATTTCTTAAATATCTTTATCTCGTGAACCGAACGTCGTAGAGACTCCATTTTTGTTTTGGGCAGGATATGACGGGATTTGGGGCGATATGCCTTGAACCGTAGGTGCGAGGGCCCGTCATCGCCGCTCGCGGCTTTAATTATTATTATTATTATATAGTCACCATTCTTCTCCGACTGTAAGTCTATGGCAGCCCATAGAACCGTAGGTAGGAAAATGCTGTAAATTGGCACACACATTAGGGACAGTCTCAGCATTACCCACAGCGATTTATAGGTCCCCAGTCCCAACGCTCTAGCGCCACCAGCAGGTCAAAGTTGCAGGTACATTTCTGCTTGTAACTTTTGAACCGCTTGGCCAATTTTCATAAACTTGGTATCACTGGAATCCTTGGGCCAAGACAAATCCAACGCACCCTATGACGTCATTTTCCGCCAGGATAGTTTTTCCGCCATTTTGAATTTTGTGAAATTCAATAAAAATGCTACTACTCCCACAATTTTCGACCAATTCACCCGAAACTCGGTATATAGTATCTTGGGACTGAGCTACCCATGGGGTCTCAAGGAATATTGGATATCTTTTATCGTTTAGCCGTGACAGCCAATCAAAATTGTCGTAAAAGTGGCAAAACAGGAAGTGAGGTCATATCTCCGCAACCGTTTGTCAAACTAGGCTGGGTTTTTGTACACACATAGTAGTCCATCCCAGGACCTACCACAACAAAAATCATATCCCCAGCTCAAACTCTGTAGCGCCACCAGCAGGTCAAAATTTTAGCTACATTTTTGCCTGTAGCTTTTGAACTGTACTCCCAATTTTCAAAATATTGGTACACAGGTCATCCTCACACCATGTTGCACCCAGGTATGGATTTTCGTAACGATTGAAAAAACTATCAGCTCACAGCAGCCATTCAAAATTGTGGAAAGAATGGAGGGATTTTTTCTCATCTCTCTGTCTCCTCTGCTCCCCTTGCGCACGTTCACTGACACCATTCTCGGCAGGGGGTCAAGCCCCACTGCCCCAGCCCCTGCACCCCACCCCCCACCCCCTCCTCACACACACACAGACAGACAGAGGGAGAGGGAGAGGGAGAGGGAGAGGGAGAGGGAGAGAGAGGGAAGAAGGGAGGGGGGAGAGGGAGAGGGAGAGGGAGAGGTAGAGGGAGAGGGAGAGGGACAGAGAGGGAAGAAGGGAGGGAGGGAGGGAGAGGGAGGGGGGAGAGGAAAGAATTTTGAACACCTCTTGTTGTTTGCCGGTGACAGCCAATCAAAATTGTCATAAAGGTGGCAAAACAGGAAGTGAGGTCATATCTCAGCAACCGTTAGTCAATTTCTGTTAGGATTTTTTGCACACATTCTAGTCCATCCCATGACCTCCCACAAAAAAATCCAGACCCCAAGCTCTCTAGCGCCACCAACAGGTAACAGGAAGTGAGCTCATATCTCGACAGCTCTTCAACGGATTCAAACTAAACTTGGTTTACGTGATCACACTCTCGTCCAAGGAATGCACACCAACATTGGCGAGATTTGGACCAAAGGGGGCGCTGCAGTTCCTTCTGTTGCCGTGGCGGCTCTGGCAAGTTTACTGCTTGGCCCCGCATTGCTGCTTGCAGCTATATTTTCTTTTTGTTACTTTAAAGAGAAATAATCACCCTCCAATTGAGTACATCTACAACATCAACAGAGGAATTGATTAATACATTTTAGACTGAAAATATGTGAAACTGCTGTCCTGTTCTATTCCCTGATGTTCTGCCATAATTTGGTTCTCTTCAGGTTCTTCTGAGGAGCTGCGTAGACCCGTCGACCCGGTCGCAGCTCATTCAGGGCTACGACATGCTGGTGAACCCCCAGCGGATGGGCGAGAGGTTCCAGTTCTTCACCCTGCTCAACCACCAGCGGCTGGCTACCCCCGAGCACGGAGAGGGCATGAAGAAGAGGAAGGGGCCTGCACCTCTGCCCGTGGCTGGCTTCACTGAGCTTGGTCTCAAGTCAGGAGATGATGAAGCTCCTGGCCGTACTCATTAACTTTGTGGACAGTTGCAATGGCATATGTTGAGGTGATTTGTCTGCGGAAATTCAGTGGATTCAGTGCACACCATTATGTTTCCATAGTCAAAAGTGCATGTATGTTTACATGTACATAGCCAGTGTTGCTAGAGAGACATGTAAAAAAATATATCAGGAATCTCTACAAAATGTTGTTGCTAATAGGTATTCATCTATCATCCGTTCACAATGAGTGCTGAGCTATCAGCCGTAACACATGCTGTTAGTGCTGATAAATGATAAAGCACACTTGGAACCCTGTCAACGTGAGCCTAAGAAGCTCGGTAAATAGCAAAAACACTAAGTTGGAATGTGAACTAACCACAGAAGCTAAACAACAGTCATTTATCTCATCAGGACCAGACTGATCAGGACAGGAGCGCAAGAAGAGTGTGTCTTTTTTTGTCTCCCTGTTCTCTTCTCCGACTACTCTCGTCCGCTCCCTCCCCCAACTTTTCAACAAGCAGCAGAAACCATTAATATGCCACGTGGTGTCTTTCCACATCTGGAAGTGATGTGGAGTGGAGTGAGCGGGGCAGTTCGACCACTTGCTGCACTGCACTGCACTGCACTGCCCTGCACTGGTTCACTGATGCTGATGTCTTCCTTACAGCAGTAGGAAGTAGGTGCTTTGTTCCCCCTGCTGCTTCGGTAGCAATTAAAAGATAAGATTACTGCCGGCCCGATACGCATCACCACTGTAATCAGCTAGAGTGGACGGACGAGAGCTCAGATTTTTTTGGTGCGTTTTTTTTTTAAAACACAAAAAAACTAGTACGGGCAAATGCGCTACGGAAAAGGCACTGCAGGTGTGCTGGCTTTGTGAACGGGTTGTTTTTGTAACCGCTCCAGGTATCGTCTCTATACACAATAAACCAAAGCAGAGATTTCTGTTGTACAAATATTTTGACTGGCTTTTTTACTGGTTTGACTGGCATATGAAGTAGGCCTAAACTGAAAACTAAAAACCTTTGAGGTTGTTCAGACTGCCGAACACTTAAACATGATCAGCAGGATCTATAGCCAGAAGTGATTGGTATCCTCAGCTTGGTCCTTGAACCATGAGATTGCCCTGAGTTCCCTTCCCTGGTTAAAGGTGCACTGTGTAAGATTGTGGCCAGAATCGGTATTGCAACTGCTTCTTATTGAAATTGTGCTGCCTATTGCCAATTTTAATCTTTTCAGTAATAAACTAGTATTTACTAGTATGACCAAAGTACAGTAAGTTTTGCAGCTAAAAACGTCTATTTCTGGAAATTCAAAAAGGTAACATTTGTGAATGGGCAGCATGGATCCTGGAAATGAACTACTAACATATTACAGGGTACACCTTTAACCCCTTAAGACACGGCTTTATACATTTGTTGTTACCAGTATGGTAATGACCAAGTCGTAGTGCATTACTAAAGGGCCTATGTCGTGTCATAGTATTGTAGTGCTATGGTCGTTACATTTACAGAGTGCCACTGGAGGTACGGCGTGCATTAAGGGGCTACGTGTAGTAGTCAACAGAATCAATAATGGTGCCACATCAATGCAGTTTTCATTTGCATTTCATTTTTTGTGGGCATTGTCCTTCTTCAGGGGTGTTTCAAATATTTAATTTAGCTAGCTAAGCTATAGGAGAAGACACAATGTGGAGCAGGCAACTCTACCGAAGTGCTCTGGGAGAGAAAGTGTTGCTAGCTGTTGCCATCGCTGCTGTGATTTGTCCTTTTGGGGCTTTTAAATGGGAGTTCATGAAATGTGCCATGCAGCAGCTGGAGCTGAGGCCTCCATATGTAGCCCATTATCCTCAATCTCTCTCTCTCCCTCTCTCTGTACCACAAAACCAGCGCTGCTCATTTACCATGAGGCCCCCGAGGCAACCTGACCAGCTTTGATGCTGCCCTCCCAACCCCAAACCTCCAAACTCCAAACCCTCATGAAGGTGAAATGTATGTCAAGTAGTTGGTTGGGTTCACCCATGGCTTTATTCTCTGAGGGAGAGAGAGCGGGCTCAGGCTGTGTTGAATGTCACCATTCTCTTTTCTTCTTGGTGCTTGGTAAAAGCATGTTTTATAAAACAGGATCTGGATGCAGTAGAGACCTGTGTTTTTTAAATGTTTAAATCAGCCTGACTGAGAAGCTCTGCTGTGCGTGCTATGGTTGCGTTTTGGTTTCTGTTGGCTGAAGGGTTCTAGCTCATTAAGATCACTCGAGTGAAAATGAATTGACCGGAACAAATATGTGCCAGAGCTTTTCACTTTCCTGAACCTCAGATGTCTTCTTCTGTCTGCACAAGACTGATAAAAAAATCCACTAATGTAAAGAATACCAAAGAACCATGGGCAGATATTTAGAGGCAGTTTTTATTTAAGATATGTGAGTAGTAAAACATATAAAACATTGACGTCGGCCAATCCAGTGGCAGAAACGAGCTTCATATGATTCTCAGGAAGTTTTCTCACCCATAGATGTGTGTGCTTTAGACATATACTGTATATATAAATATGGCATCCTTCACAAGGTAGCTGTTGCCAGTCGCACTGACAGAATCCACCCAAGTTATAAAAATCACAGTTCAAGATACAAAGGAGAAAAAAATGTCATAGCATGGTCATTATCACCATCCCAAATGGAAAATGAGTTGTACGGCCCTCTCCCAAATTCAAGATGGAGGCATTTTCAGGGGTGTGTGGGTGTTAACTGGAGAGTCCTTCATTAGTAAATATGATCTGGAAAATGTCAAAGAACTGATGTTACACAGTATTTACTGAATGCATGGTTATGGCTCTACTGTAACTAAGTGGACAAACAGGGTCTTGCAGATGGTAAGACATAACATCTGTAGTATTATACCAAAACCACAGTTAAAGTAACTAATTAGTTATAGTCATAGTTCAATTTGGAGCTTATTTTGAAGGATGCGAACAAGTCTAGGGGTAGATGGATCTGTTTCAAATGCATCAATGAGGGTAGCCCAGAAATGCACACACACACAAAAATATAACAACAAACATACATACGTATCTTCACATATATGCTACACTGTCAAAAGAAAAAAAAGGTGTGTGAACACAACAATGCTTCATACCAGCTCAACGTGGACCTGACCGAGTGTGCAATCACACCCATACGTGCTACTTAAGGCATACTGAGTTCCTGCAAGCTCCCCAATCCAGCGGACTGCCTAGCGACCAATGTAAGCTGGTAGAGAATTGAGACGTGGGTGCACGACAGGGAAATGAAATTAAAATAAGAGTGCACTTTTATTGAGGACGTCTCGTAGTCTTTGTTATCTAACCAGCACAGGAATAAGAACACACTGTCTTGGCAGTAGCATCTCAGCATTGACAGTTCCTTCATGTCTGTGTGCTCTGACCTCTGCGTAAAGAAAAGCCTACTGGGAACACATTGAGGGATATAGCCTTGGATGGGTTCTTCGTGGGCTCCTAGTGTACAAAAACCTGGTGACCTTCAGTCAGGGCTTACACAATGAGCATGACCTGGACATTGCACGTTCAATGGAAAAAAAAAAAAAACCTAACACACAACCATGTCCACATAACTCATCAACCAATCAGATTTAGAAAAAATAATTAAAATAATAATAAAAAAACATTTGGTCTTAATGGAGGGGGGGGTCTAAATGAATAAAACTGTATGATGTCGGCCTACCAGTCAGAGATTTATCCAAACATCCACTTGAGTGTCTACTTCGGCCTTTTTCACGTGGAATGAAACTTAAACACAAGTGATTGTCAACTGACACGCTAAAAGCATCTTAGACCTGTACCAAAAGCGATCAAGTCTACTTCATACGCCTTTCAACCCCTATTACACACGCAACACTTCGGAAAATGCTTGTATCCAGCCTTCACCTCCAGGGAACTAATGTGATGTCCCTCTGTGCTTCAGGAGCTGTGACCTAACTGCAGGCTGGTTGTCTACATTACAACAGCTGCTCTTCAGAATCGTGCACATTTGTTTTCTCAGGAGCTTGCTGGTAGTCATAGATGTAACACCGCACAGATTGGGGCTAGCCACTAATGCATTTTAGGACCGGTAGCTGGGTTTTGTGTGTGTGTGTGTGTGTGTGTGTGTGTGTGTGTGTGTGTGTGTGTGTGTGTGTGTGTGTGTGTGTGTGTGTGTGTGTGTGTGTGTGTGTGTGTGTGTGTGCGTGTGCGTGTGTGTGTGTCTTTACAACTACTAAAACTGCATCATATAGCTTAGCCTGGGTACACAAAAACAGGCTGATGGGCTTGTGGCACTATTTTAACATTTCTTCATCATGATAACTAGTTCCACCAGTACACAGACATATTGGTTGTTCGTATAAAATGCAAATCACTCAGCGTTTGAAAAGCAAAACACGAAAGTCTCAGCGAGACTTGGATTTACCCAGCAGAAATCTGAAAGAAATTACATTTTAAAGGCAACTGGGTCAAATGGTTCATTTACAACACAAAAGGATTTAGGACCACAATGCTTTCCATACAGGATGTAAAATATCTAAGACTTTGCACAGTATACGTTTATGTGTTCCAGTTTAAAAGCCTCACATAAAAAACATTGCATATAAATGTTTCTTTCCAAAATACTTTGAAGCAAAAAGCTAAAATCACTTGTAGATTTGGTGAACATCTTAAAAACACAAATATGAGGAGTTTAGAAAAATACGCTGGATAGAAGCTAAACATCTCAAGGATCCATCTTCTATTGGATTTGGTCCAGACTGTGAGCCCTTCACTGGTTTTGAATGGCAGTGCAAATGTTTATTACATCTAATGGAAGCTTTCCCAAACACGCAAAAGTTCATCTTTCAGGCTCAAGAGACTTATGTTATGGCTAGCTGCAGAGACAGAAAAAAGAAAAGGGGAGAGAGAGAGAGAGAGAGAGAGAGAGAGAGAGAGAGAGAGAGAGAGAGAGAGAGAGAGAGAGAGAGAGAGAGAGAGAGAGAGAGAGAGAGAAAGAGAGACAGAGGGAGACAGAGAGACAGAGACTTGTCTATTCAATCTCTGGAGTGTCTTTGAGGAGAAGAAAGTTACAACCTGAAAAATCCCACATAGCGACTGCTTTGTGTCCGTCAACTTCTCACCTCAGGGCACTACCACACACTCAGAGGGCACCAACGTCCTGCAAGTGACTTGCTTTTTTGGACATGAGTGCAAGACCCCTCACATCCGTTTTCCCCAAGATTCTGGGTTCCGACCCACCGCTGGACCTCTCTTGCCAGTGGTCTGAGGAAAAAAATGAACCCCCTTCACAACTGATTCATGAGGAAATGAGCTGTAGTTCATCCTCCCAGCAGCTAGGGGTCTTCCTCCATGTCGTCCAGGTTGGGTGACATGATGAAGTGCTTGGGGTAGGGTAGGCTCCTCTCGTCAGCGTACTCTTCCCAGCGAGCGTCGTCACTCTCGTGGGTGATGTATCGCTCTCCTCGGCGCGTCTCGAACTCCCGCAGGTCAAGCCATGTCTGGTAATCCTATTGAAAGACATTGATGCGGAGAGATTAACATTGGAAGCTTTAAAAAAATGACATTCATGAATATTCCAGGGGACACTCCAAGAAAATATCTAAATAACAAGCCTACAATAATATGAATTAGAAAGCTTTTTTTCCAGATGTTCTTCAAGAGGAAATTTAGCTTGAAACTAAAAGACTCTCTCTTGGAACGTCTACAAACACAGTAGTTGCTGGCCGTCAGACTCACAGTTCATGGCCAACACCAACAACAAACAACATCATTAGTGAGTGGATTTGGAGAATCCATCAGGATTTGCAGATTTAGAGATCTAAATCCAGTAACAATTACACTGAAGAGGTTCTCACCTGGAGCCATGGATGACTGAGAGATTTATCCACACTGTAGCGCTTCCTCATCTTCACCTGAAGCAGGTTGTTGATCAAGTCGATTGCTGTTAGGGTTATTAAAAAAAGAGTAGAAAAAGTTGCCATTTAATTAAGCAAATGGAAAGCACTGTTAAGCTGCTTCCACATTGCCCCAGGAAACACCAGTGCAGTTGGCAGGTGATAGCACTTGGTAGCGTTTGCAGGTGTTTGCTGTGTCGGTGTGAAAGCCGCTTAAAGGATAACTGAGAAGTTAAGGCAGGGATGAACATGTTATAAAAGAAACACAATTTTATGTCTTGAATTCTTAGTTTTACAACCTGTCTCACATTTTACAAGATAGATATTCTGTGAGAAAATCACTTAAAAAAGTAAATCATCATCATCATCACCACCACCACCACCACCACAATCATCATCATTGTGAAATCATACAACTACAACCATCATCATCATCATCACCATCATCCCTCTCCTCTTCCTCCTCCTCATCACCTTCGACTGTAACATCACACCACCACCACCGCCATTATCTTCATCATCCTACTCATCCTCCTCCTCCTCATCATCATCATCGATAGCTGTAACATCATCCTCATTACCACCAGCCTCCTCCGGCTCCTCCTTCCCCCCTGAGTACCTTCTCCGGAGATCTCCTTCCAGGGGTTGGGCGGGTACATGAAGGCGGCGTTCTGGATCTGGTCGTTGATGTCCTCGTCCTCGTTGAAGGGGAACGTTCCGCTGAGGCTGACGTAGATGATGACCCCCACCGACCACATGTCCAGCGAGCGGTTGTAGCCCTTGCTGCGCAGCACCTCGGGCGCCAGGTAGGCAGGCGTGCCCACCACCGACCGGCGGAAGGACTTCTCACCGATGATCCGCGCAAAGCCAAAGTCACACAACTTCACCTATGTGTATGATGAGAGGGCAGTGTTTTAATGCAGAGTTTTTGAACACATTGACTTCCATGTAACAAAAGTTAAAAAAGTAACAAAAACACTTAAAAACTTGTTTTTTACTCCCATACGTTGAATACCAAATAGTAAAAACGTTTTTTACAGGTTTTTGTTAATGAATTACAAATATAGACATTTTTAAACAAACCATGTGTCTGTGGGTCTAACAAAAAATAATCTGGGGGTGTTCCAAAAATGTTGAAAATTGAATAAACTGACTGGGATTCAAACGATGACATTCCAAAGGCTGGCACTAAATGTGTCAAGAGTGTCAAAAGTTGCTATATTGCGGGTTTAAGCCTTTCATAGAGAGTCTACAAGTCACGAGTCATAGAGTTTAAGTTTTGAACCCAAGAGTTTAATTCTTAGGGAACAAACTACATACTGTATACTAGTTAGGGCTGTCCTGACATTTTTATTTTGCTCCAATCCTGTTCTGACTGGTAAAATGAGTTCATGAGTTGGCTGAAGTTGATGCCAAAAGGTACGGTCTGCAAGAAAAGAAGTGTCTGTAAAATTGATATTCTATGGCACGGTCAGACTACATGATGGGTTGTTTTTGGCTGTCATGATTGTGATTCATAACTGACCATGTCATACTATCTGAACCGCCCCCATTTATACATCACTTGAGTCATACGCCTGGCCACATTTCAAGACATTGTTTCATTTTTGGATGGGTTCCATTGGCTACTGCTGACAGTGTCAACAGTGGACCAGTCATTTATTTCCCCGATAAAATTCTAACAGGCATTTTTTAAAAATCATCCCTAAACATGATGAATAAACACCAAGGTTTTTTGGGAAAGGCTCCTTACTACTCCGGTGAGCAAACATAAAGTTCAGTCTCACAAAAATCTATTTTCTATCCCACTACAACACATTAATTAAAGCAGCCATGGCTTAGTGGTTTAGAAGATGGGTTTAGAATCAAAGGGTTGCCGGTTCAAATCCTACCCTTGAGCAAGGCTCCTCAGTCTACACTCCTCCAAGGACTGTAACCAATACTGTACTTAAAATAACTGTCGCTTTGGCTAAAACGTCATCTACTGTAAGTCTAATGTAATGTAAAGCAGTTTAACTAGTCCAGTTTAACTAGTCCCGCGCATGTTTGTTCACCTTACTCTGGATCACCAGACATTACATTACATCCTCACCCACCTGTGGGTAGGGCTCTGCAGATGCCAAAAGAACATTTTCTGGCTTCAGGTCACAGTGGACGATGTTCTTGAAGTGAAGATGTCTCAGGGCCACCAGAATCTGCAGGGGAAACATCAAGAGATCAGATTATCAGGGTCCTTACACCAGGTCAGGAAAACCTAGCGATTGCTCAAAGGTATAAGGCTGGGGTGAATTTATTAGATTCCTCCGAACAGAAGAGGAGAGTCAATAGCCTCATTTGACTGTTGGCAACGGTTGATGTTGACAAAGCACGTGAGCGAGAGCTTGTTGTGACGATGCGGGTGGTATTAAGCACCGTGCATCTTAAGTCAGCCACAAATGTGCACGAGACGATGAGCTCGCACCAGTTTGATCTACTAACACACCACGTGTGAGGTGTGGGGGGACAGGTGGGAAGGAGGAGCTGAAGTTGGGTGCTGCGCAAACTTGTGTAGGGTTGTGGGACAACTCGCCTACACACACGTGATTTAATATCACTCGGAGGTGATATGCAGACGGGCATCCACGGGGATAAGCAACTGCAGGAGTTGACAGGTCCGTCTGCAGTCGCATTCATCCCGCGATAGTTTGACACCATGTGACATGCCACCTCGTCGGCGCAACATGACTGAAATTTAGTACGTTGAACAAGAAATCTAACCAACATGCAACATCATCCAAAATGCATTGCTGTCTACATGTGCATGCAGACGTAGCGGAATCTTAATCGCGGCTAATGGCCACATTCTTGACAGCGCATACAAAAGCAGTCTGCGCAGAGTGCATGTGCCATTTCAATGCTTTCTGGATCTAATTTGCTAACCAGAATGTATTGTAATGTCGCATTGCGCATGCCATGCACGCTGTGCAGACTGCTCCTGCATGTGCCGTCACAAACTTGGCCAATTATTCCTAAAGGTACCGAGGTGAAATGCTGACCACGATGACTGGTTGACCTTATAGAAAACCAGCTGTATCAAAAGAATCGGTCTGTATAAATCATAAATTTGTGTTTTTAGAGTCCTGAGCTGTTGGCTTACTCGCACTTCAATTCTAGAATGCACACTCTGAATTGTAAAACTGCTGACTGTTACCGAAAATGGTACCCTACGCATGGTTTTCCCCCTGAAATGGATGGTCAACAAAGGCTAAAATGTTAGGTAAGCACGGACATTGTTTGAGAGTGTCGAGAATGCCTGGCACCATTTCAGATCTATGAACGCGTGGTATGCAGAGATGGAGATCTCCGAAAGTAAAATCTCTGGCATCTGAACCTGAACCCGCTGACGCTAATAGGTACAAAAATCATCAGACGGAACGCTAATCAGTGGAATCACCTTTAATAATAATAACAAATCACAGAGCTTTGATTATTTTCTCAACTTGGTTGGTCAGCCTACAGTCACAGGTGGTCAATGCCGCAAAGCAGATAGCCAGAGAAGGCTAAATGTTAAATAAGCACAGCCATTGTTCCAAAGTGGTTTCAGACCTATTAAAGGGTGGTGTGAACTTTTGAACTGCTTCTACTCTACACCTTGTGGTTGGTGGCACCTGTCAGGCAGATGGCAAATCTTCAGTGAACCAACACTGCAAGATCCACAAATGTCCAGATAGTACCAATGTCAAAGGGCACTTTTTTTGGCCAGCTACAATTTAACTGTAATGCAAATGCACCCTGATGGTTCATACTGACCTAACGGTACAATTGTACAATAAAATAGCTGAAAAACATTAGAGAAAGTCTTATTTTTATTCCTGGTTCCATAGTTCCTGGTGAAACTCATCTGTGATCTTCTGAAGTGTGTTGATGTTTGTTCAGGCAGTGTGTCAAGTGAGAAAGGCACCTTAATGTGTCCTTTTCTGACCTGTGTGACGAGGAACTTGGTGAGACGCTCAGGTAGTTTGCTCTTCTCACTGGACAGAATCATCTCCAGCATGTCGCCATGGAGCTTCTCCATGACGACAAAGACCCGCTCCGGAGTCTCGAACATGCACGCCAGGTTGACAATGCCAGGGTGGTGTAAGCTCTGAAGAACAGAACAAAGTCGCAGGAATGAAGAAGGAAAAAAAACGGATAAAAGAACAGAGAAACAACAGAGAGGAGATGCTGAGACTACAAAGGTCAGGTCAGTCTTTGGCACCACACAGCTGGCAAACAGATGCCTCCTGTTGCTCTCAACAACACATCTCATCAAAGGGTTAATTTAAATGATTCTACAGCAGGGTCTGCTTTACATGCCATCGTAACCACACTCTGATCTCGGCTGCTTTCATGACATGTAAAGAGCATTGACGTGAATTCCATTAAGTGTATGTATACAGGCATACTTATTTATGGCATATTTCATTCTACTTATTCATTCTACATTCTACTGTCTGTTATGCCTGCATGCATTTTGTCTGCTTGTCTCTCCTTTGGTCTGTCTGTCTGTCAATTCTTCCGTTTTCAGATACCTGTAAAATGGCCACCTCGTTTCTCAGCTGACTCTCTTGCTTGGTGGGAAATCTCATCTTGTCGATGATTTTGATGGCGACGTCTCTTCCAGTCTTTCTGTGCTTTCCTGTGTGTGTTGGAAACAGAAACCCGTTGTGAAATGATGATGCCAGGTCCCTTCTGGACATTGTGTTGTTCCGATTGACTGGCAGATTCGGTGTGTGTGTGTGTGTGTGTGTGTGTGTGTGTGTGTGTGTGTGTGTGTGTGTGTGTGTGTGTGTGTGTGTGTGTGTGTGTGTGTGTGTGTGTGTGTGTGTGTGTGTGTGTGTGTGTGTGTGTGTGTGTGTGTGTGTGTGTGTGTGTGTGTGTGTGACAGTTTGTCCATCTGGAGACGGAGATGTCATATTTACCCATAGGCAATATTGGACTCACTAACTGTATGATCATCCCCCTACAACTCCGCTGTGATTTCCATCAGAATTTGGATCTGTGTAACTTTTAATGGGCTGCGATCCAAATAAAAGTACTAAACTGTGTGTGTGTGCGCGTGTGTGTGTGTGTGTGTGTGTGGCAGTAGACATAGAGAGTCCCTTCATTGGGGAGAGGGAGCCGCCACCAAAACCGAGGTCTAGACTGACAAAAGGAATTCTATCCGACTAATAAAAGTTTATTTGCATAGCAAAGGATAGAAAACACACAGTGTCTACAGTATGCCTGCCCTTCTCTTCCCTTCTCTTCCCTTCCCACCCCCCTCAGACGTCTGAGAAGAGAGGCACTATAAAGAAAAATAACTGCGGCTGCACATATGGGTGCAACTAAGTAAGAAATGGAGGAGAAGGCTTTTTGTCCTTTTGTCTTACCGCCATATACGATCCCGAACTGGCCCGAACCCAAGACCTCATCGGCAAAGATCTGGTATACTGAGCTGATATCCTTGAACAGACCAGAAATGCTCGAGTTAGGAAACAAAAAGTACAGTTCAGCATTGGGTCACATTCTTAAACACATGCATGTAGAGTACAATGGATGCATTGTCAAGAGTGCGGTTGAGGCAGTGGAAAAGGCCAACGAAACCCCATTTTATATACATTAAGAGGGTACAATGGACAATTAGGCAGTCTTTAATTAAGATTGCATAATTAGAATGGTATCATCATCAGAACAAAAGGCAACAAAAACTTAAAAGTCAACTGAGTAACGAAGCATTCTATGAGTTTTCCTTACCACATTCTCCTGAATTTGGGAGTTTGACACTGATATACTGACACAAAGCTCATCTGTGGAGAGACACAAACAAAAGCACAAAAAAGGGCTCTGAGTTTATTTGTTCCACACACAGACACATTTTAGGTTACTGCAGCCTTAAAACAGACCATATGTAGAGAAATGCACCAGCTTCAAATGGGTCCATACACCAATTGTTCAGCTAAATGCCGCGCTGCCATTTACGATCGATGGGCTCCATGCCCAGCCCTTACAAAACTGTCTGCACGTATATAATCGCAGTTGTATATGTTTTAGCACAATTCATCTGAATAACCGTCCCCCATTACGGACTCACAAAATGCACGAGAGCCATAAACCCATGTGTGCATTTCACGGACATTTTACCACGGCCATAAATTAGTATTGAATACAATATGACTGAATCGTACAACATCACCCCTTAATCAGATATAGTTCTATGCCAGACCATGCTAACGCCAGCCAGCATTCCAGTTCACTGGCTGTGAAGAACAGTGTGTGAGGGGAACAATTGATTGGGAGTTTCGCTGGCAGAAAGGTGAAGGTCAGGTTCTAGCGGCAGGCAGCAGGCAGGCATGTGGCAGCCCTGTCTGCTCCCTAAAGTGGGTCATACTACAACAGTACAGGTCATCTCGGGCGGAGCTCGTTTCCATAACGCTGACCGGCTGCCCAGTTTGCAAATCGATCGATCTGTAGCCAAGATAAATATCCGAGCCCACAGGTTTGGTGAGAGCGAGAGAGAGAGAGAGAGAGAGAGAGAGAGAGAGAGAGAGAGAGAGAGAGAGAGAGAGAGAGAGAGAGAGAACAAACTGAGATGTAAAGGCAAATGAAGGGAGTGAAGGGGGAAAGAAAACTAAGTGCAACAAAAGGGATGAGAGAGAAAGAGAGAGAGAGCACCCACGCTGTCATTCTAGTTTAGCCCCGATTAACTCTCTTACACCATTCACAAACGATGACACTGATACTTTTCTACGTCAAAATATGTCCTTTTTGTTTATTTCGTCACATACTCATGGTTAAGATCCCAATCTGACTGCTGGGGAAAAGAAACATAAATTCCATGCCATTCACTTTGCGGTATAAAATTGAATCAATTATACAACTGGATGGATAAACAGGCATGTTTACGCATGGAGGGAGTGAGACAACTTAAAAAAAAACACTGTGGTCACTGTGTCTTTTTCCACTGAGACATCAGTCAATCTTTCCACCATAGTGATGCTACCAGTGTAAGAGATGCCAACTAGCAGAGTTTTTGCGTTAAGTTTTAGTAAACTTCCCTCCCGGAGCCTCATACAGTATCGGTAGAGCTGAGCTATCGACCTGGACCTTTAGGTCAGCGGTATCGTCAGAGATTCTATAAGTATAGAGATATGCCATTGTAATAGGTTGCTATGGGCACCTAATGTGTCCAGGTTCCGGTCTGCCTAAAGGGGCGTGTCATAATGCTCCTAGCATTGAATAGAACAGTCCTCAGGTCTGCCTAGGTCTGCCTAAAGGGGGATTTCCCCCCCAATAATAGAACCCGGAAACAATGGGCCAATGGAACCTCTCTCTCTCTCTACTCTCTCTGGTATCGTGCTGTGCCTCCCATGCCCGAACTGGAGCGTTGACTGGCAGGTGGTGAGTTCGCGTCCATAGTGGCGAACTAGCGCAGGATCACCTCAGTTCTATCGGCACAAGGTAGCATCAAATGTTCAAAGTGGTGGATGCACTGTGACAACTCTGCAGCAGACATGCCTTGTTTATATTGACTATGTTTACACATTATTGCGCTGTTATGTCTATACTCTCATGTCTAGTGTACATATTTACATGTCTACATGTTCAGTGTACACTCAGGGCCTCAGGGAGAAAAAATGGTTTGTAGAAACCTGTACACAACATGGTTATGTCAAATAAAGTGGATGTTGACTGAGATTTTCTTTTTTTTTGTTGGTCTTTTACGACTTTATTTGACAGGACAGTTTGAGAGGTGGACAGGAAGCGAATGGGGAGAGAGACAGGTTGGGTCGGCAAATGATCCGGGCCGGGAATCGAACATGGGTCGGCCGCATGGCAGACGAGTGCCCTACCGGTTGGCCACGGCAGGGCCAGGATGTTGACTTTGAATTGGGCATTCGTGAACACAAGCCATCTTTTGTTCAGCAAAGATGGGCAGAGGCGAGTCCACAATAAAGTTACAAAAATATCACCACCTTCTCTGGTTACTAAATGGGACAGTAGGTGTGGATGAGGGAAGAGCGCAAATGACAGGGTGCATCTCTAAAGGTGGCACTACCTCATAAACAGGAATGCATACAGTACATCTCTGTTGTCTCGAGAGCTCTCGATGTGGAGGGTACTGTATTTATGTCAGTCAATGACAGTTTCTAGGGGAATTCATATTGCTTGGCACAGAGTTATAACAACAATGTTTGTCAGACGTACACAAGATCCCTGCTGTTAGGGTTTCAAATGTGTTTACACTATAAATATCTGTTGTGAACACTTAATCAACTGTAATCAAATGCAAATGTGCTGTGTATGTATAAAAGTTGTGAAATCACCACTCACTAATGAACTATTTTGTAATACCTTGACATACCTCAATCCACCATACCAAGATCAAACATTCAATACAAATGAAGTCTAAGTATTCTTCTGACCCTGAAGCACCAATAGAGCCTTGTGTGTGAGTCGGTGTTCTCCACCATCTGTTCCTCTTTTGTCCTCTTTTGTTAGTTACGTACTTCGGACAAAAGTGTGTAATGTAATGTGATTACAAGGACAACAAGGATTTTTTTTCATTTGTTACATGCATTGAAATATTACAGAAAAAGTACGACTTGTAATGAAATTAAGAGTCACTCACTGTGGTGGTCCTTGCCCTGGCCGGGCCCGGTGCAGATGCTGGGCTGCGGCGTGACGGGCATGAGGGCCTGTCTGATGGCCTTCTCCCAGCTCTGGGCCACCTCCGGCCCGACGCCGGAGGCGGCCAGCGCCGCGTTGTGGTAGTGGCCGGCCCCCGTGTGCTCGCCCACGTAGTACACCATGGTGCCGGTGATGATCTCGAAGCAGTGCGGGTTGCCTCCCTGCGCCAGGCTCCGGAAGTCATGGGCCGTCTCCACCTGCAGGATCTCCGACAGCGGGATCTCCTGTGGCGGGGGTATCGATCGACGGATGGATGGATGAGGAGATGGATGGACGAAGAGATGGATGGATGAACGGACGGATGGACAGGTGCAAAAGATGGACAGACGGAAATGCAGTCAGTTAGACAGGCAGTTGGACAGGTAGCTGCCTGAATTCAGTGTCCATTCGAGCAGTAATCCTGTTGAAATACCCTCGTCCTTTGTCAGTCTGTCCTACCACATGCCACCACAACATCACCTAACTTAACATTCAGCCATAGACTGAAATGTATTCCCTCCGTTCATATTTCACCTCTCCATTTCAGCCTCTCACTACAGTGTACACTACGGCTCTCCTCCACAGCTTAGACTCAAAGTCCGACTCAAACGCAGACTCACTTAGTGTGGCGTGACTGACTCACGACTTCACTTCTCAGAAAACTAACCGAGTGCCTTCACAGATTCCACCTCCTCTTTCTTTTAAAGGGTCCCATGAGGGTGGGAGGGAAGGAGGGAAGGAAAGGAACGAGGGAGGGAGGAAAGAGTAAGAAAAAGAGAGAAAAAAAGAGAAAGGAATGAAAAGAGCGGAGTGAGAAAGGAGGGAAGAGGGCAGACCACAATAAAAAAACAAAACAAAACAGAGAGAAAAAGTGAGACAGAGAAAGGAGACATCCCAGAGGGCAGGCACACCGATGGGCCAACCAGCCAATCACAGGGCTGAAGGAGGTGTATCTGCAGCAGATCGTAAGGACCCTTTCAGAAAGAACCACAACCCTCCCTCCTCCTCCTCCTCCTCCTCCTCCTCCTCCTCCTCCACCCTCCCTATATTCATTCCCTCCCCATCTTCCCTCTCCTCATCCCTCTCTCTATCCCTCCCTCCGTTCGTTCTTTCTCCAGGCTCTGGTCCCAGAACCCGGGCCGAGGCAGGCTGCCTGTGGTTTCTCCGGGCTTGAGCGGAGCGGGAGAGCACGCCACATCAAGACCCGCTGCGCTGGCCTGATTAGAAGGCAGGACGTGCCTCTGTGATCTGGGCACGAGGCAGGCTGGCCTGGGGCCAGGGGAGAGGAGGGGGGAGGCTGGAGAGGAGGAGGCGGGTGGAGGTGGAGGTGGAGGGGGAGTTATTGGGGTGGTGGTGAGTAACGGTGGAAGCGGGCCAAGGGCACCGGAGGGAAGCCCTCGCCTCCCCTCCTCTCTCCCCCCTCCCCACCCCCTACCAACACACCCCACCCACACCTTCAATCATCCAACACCACCCCACCGCCCATCTCCACCACCAGGGTCGCTGACAGCTTTTGCTGGGCCCAGGACAAAGTCATCTGAAAGGGCCCCCAACCCAATACATACAATGTAATGGGGAACCAATTCTGGGGGCCCTGTCTCCCTGGGCCCGGGACAACACACCCGTTTGTCCCCCCTGACGGCTGGCCTGTCCACCACCACTACCACCACAAGCAGCGGCTGCAGCCCCCAATGGCTTTGTTTCTCTTTCTCTTTCACTTCAAAGAAGAGTTCAAGTTCAGGAAAACCTGCCAGGTCACAAGCATGAAGGAAGACATGATGGATGAAATAACACAGAGAGAGAATGTGTGTGTGTGTGTGTGTGTGTGTGTGTGTGTGTGTGTGTGTGTGTGTGTGTGTGTGTGTGTGTGTGTGTGTGTGTGTGTGTGTGTGTGTGTGTGTGTGTGTGTGTGTGTGAGAGAGAGAGAGACAGAGAGAGAATGTGTGTGTCTGTGTGTGTGTGTGTGTGTGTGTGTGTGTGTGTGTGTGTGTGTGTGTGTGTGTGTGTGTGTGTGTGTGTGTGTGTGTGAGAGAGAGAGAGAGAGAGAGAGATAGATAGAGAGAGATAGATAGAGAGAGAGAGAGAGAGAGAGAGAGAGAGAGAGAGAGAGAGAGAGAGAGCACAAACTGAGATGTAAAGGCAAATGAACGGAGTGAAGTGACAAGAGACAGAAAAATAAAATAAAAGTGCAGCAAAAGGGATGAGCGGGAAAGAGAGACAGAGACAGGGAGGGAAAGAAAGAGGGAGACACACAGGGAGAAAAGGGAATCCACCCAGCAGGCCTGTCAGACTGCCAATCACCCAGCCCTCTGCCCTGTCTGACTGTAGGAGGCAGACACAAAGGAGAGTCATCCCCACGATGCACTAATCTCACACTCTCAACACGTTAAACACCTCTACTGCATAATTTTAACCAAAATAAAACACCAAGTCAATGTTTGCTTTGGGTGTGATGCGTAAAACATATAATTTCAAGGTGTCTAATACAGTGCAATACACTACTACAGCCTCCCATAATGGACCTAAAAATATATCAAAAACGCATTATCTATCTTTGGTCCATATATGGATGAGCAAACTGGACACATTGAGAATGGGCTATCATGGTTTGTAAATTGCAAGACAGCTCTGTCTCAAGTCTTGACAATAAAAAAACCAACCTTTTAAGTGTGGCTCCTCTTTTTTGTACTCCCCTTTCACTCGCTATTTGTACTTGATATTTGAGACTTTATGTAGCCTTATCCTTCAACCTTTGTTGACTTGCAATATTTAATTGTACAAGTAACTATGATGACAATAACAGTCTTGACGATTTTTAAGTTGCTTGTTGTTTTGGCACAGTACAGAGATCAGTGGCTGACATCTGTCAGGGTGTACTGTACACAACTTGGCCTAAATGTTCCCCCCCAAACACAAGATCAATTATGTACGCTTTCGATTCTGTAACCAGAGCGCAGTGCCAACATACAGTATCATTTTACACAGGGTTTTCCACTTGCAAAACTTTTTTCTTTGACAGTGAGTTCTCCTGGGGTCTCATTTATCAAGCGTTCTTAGGCACAGATCTGTGCGTAAAGCATGCGTGCGATCATTCCTGAGCAAAGTGTGGGATTTATGAACATGTACTTGAACATAGAAATGTGCCTAAATCTACGCACACCTCAGACCATGCGTGCGAGTGGAAGAAACATGAAATTGCAAATAATATTGACCGTGCAAGGTACAGTTTGCTTTGAATGGCAATGGAGTATGACAATGTGCTATTTGACAGTGTTTTCTTCCATATGTGTCTCATTCTTTTATTTATTTTGAAACACTGTCCTCCCCCTGTCGAAAGCACCTCCATTTCAGCCGCAGAAATGTTTCTATCTCTGCACTTCCCGTCAGCGCTTCGAGTGGCGCGTGTGTCCGTGAGTGTTCATGTGTGTCAAAACAGGGTGGCACCTTCGAATTAACATGGCATTTGAATATATTTTAATGCCATATATGGTTACTTGGAGCAGGCGTTTCTATATTCTATATTTCACTCGTAGGACACAATTTAGAAGGCATTCTACGAACAAATGATAAATGAGGCCCCTGGAGCGATGAGGTGGAATGGCAGGTGAGTGAGGGTTACCTTGTAATACTTGGCTCCACTTTCATTCTGGAAGAGGAAGAGACTCTTGCTGTCCAGTCTCCAGTAGTGCCTCTTCCTCTGCGGGAGTCACATGACAAGGATGAAGAGGTGAATTAAAATAAATTATATATATATACCGGTAAAATATATAAGATACATAAATATATAAATAAATATATATGAAATTAATAAAACTGCTGCTTTAACAAATTCAATATCGTATGGATTAAATACTGTAAATACAGTTAGCATTCATATCTCTCAATTGCTATAAACATAATCATTTTTATATGTTAAAAAACAGATATCTATTAATCTAGCAGCTGATTTGAACCTGATTAAGTAGGATTTTGAGTAATAAAATTGCTATGTATATTTTTTTAAGTAATTCCGGTCTTTCACTCTCTTACACTACTTATTTAGCATTTTATTTCAGATACGGTATATGTACAGAAGATGGGATGCTACAGCGCAAAAAAAGCCAAATTAAGAAAATAAAATTCAGACACTGAAGAAGACAGTAGTCGCAATGCGTCAGCCCGTTTAATTAAAGGCTTTTTAACTTCACCAGCAGTGTGCCTTGGAATCTTTGGTAGACCTTATCAACAGCCACAACTGGAGCTAAGTCTGACCATAATTTAAGAATAAAAAAAATACCGTTTTGAATTTAAAAAATGACAGCTAAGTAGGATTTGTTTGAGTGTTTCCACGCACAAGGTTGTCCCTGCTTGTGTAGTGCACCATCCAGCCCTCCCGGACCACGGTGGAGCTGCGCCTCTTGGTGTGCTTTATGGACTGGACCACGCGCATCAAGGGGATGTTGCTACTGGTGGACGGGCTGTAGAGGCAGAGGAGACAAGGGGACAGGGAGCAACATGAGGATGCACACATGTTACTATAACAAATATAATACAAATACAAATACAAAGCCTTTTATTGTCATTATACAAGGTGTGATGAGATTTTAAGCCCCTCTACGAGGCGCACTGAGTCCTTGATAAATATGTAGGTGCTGGCGACACGTATGCAGATATTTTTGTATGTGGATATTTTATATGTTTGCGTGTAAACACAACATGTGGATAACAGTTAAAAACTCCTTTGTGACAGGTAAGTTTTAGCCCCCCATATGGGATCATTTTTATTCTTAACATTCAAAACTCCATTTAGTGTGAACGAGAGGCCAACACCAATGTGTTTTCAAAAATATCCACATTGGTGTAAACAGCTTCTTAACATCTATGGCCTTAAGTCTATGGCAATTACATTGCATAGAATCAGGCGTCTATTTAACAACAGCCAATAAATAACATTAACAATGGTATTTTAGAATCACAATACTTCAATGGGCAAAACCCAGGTCCATGGGCAGGATAAAAGCATGTAAGCAGTTTGCACATTTTAAATCATTTTTTTCAATGTTTGATTTTTTTTGCCCAATGAATGTTTAGCCCATTGTTCATCTTCCTCAGAGTGAACCAAAGGAAAACATACAATGGTAGGCAAACTGTTCTGTGCCAAGAAATTAATTATTATTTTAAACAGGCATTTCAAGCCTGAAGTCTAATCTCTTTGGATGTTTCAAAATGTGCCACACATTTCTGTAGAAAAGCCACACTCTTAAAGTGTAGTTCTTGTATTTTATTTTCATGATACCCATGACAGACAGACGTTTCGGCCTAAGACTTCTTCAGAATCTCACAGAGGACCTGCTACACACATACTGTACATAAAACCTATTAAATTATGTTAGCTGAAGACATCTTCACCAAGGGTCCTTGTACAGATGACATGGGGGACCCATTGGTACACATACACAGCTGCAAGGCTACACATGGCTACGCTTTGGCTGCCAACGAGCATCGATGGACAGCAAAACATGTCCTCTCAATCTTATATTAAAAGTTGATGCGCATTGCATACAGTGGGGCCGATGCTTGCGTTGCTGTGTAGAATTAGAGAGGGACCAAATCATTTGCACGAGTCTTGCTCGCATTGACCTTCTAATGTGTGCGTCTGACGATCACAGGTGCTCGTAAAAGTCCAAAATCCATGCAAACGATAGTGTGCAGATTCTGTACATGTGGCTACCAAACTTTTTTCCTCTTTTTCAAAGTTCAACAATACATGGATGATGGAATGATTCCTCCCAAAAAGTAAGATCCACAAATTCACGACATTATACAAAATAACACTTTTCAAGATTTGACAAAAACGAAATTTAAGACTTTTTAAGGACCGCCTACTACCTGATGGTCTCCCCATTACCCTTGGTTTCTTTGAGTACAATAACCTTGTTGTCCCTGAACAGATTGTAGCACACTTTACCTCATGCGGAAGGTCTTACTGTACCTGATGGTCTTGTTGGTCTCTCCGTCGTCCATGAAGGGCGAGTCCATGAAGAAGATCTTGTCCTCCGGAGTGGAGACCTCCTCGGGGTCGTCCATGCCCCTCAGGCTGCCCTCGCTGTTCACATCACTGCTGTCCACCTCCATGGTCACCGAGTCCGAGTCTGGCCCAGGACTGGCGGGCTCTGCTGGAGTAGAGTAGAGTAGAGTAGAGTAGAGTAGAGTAGAGTATAATTTATAGATCCCGAGGGAAATTAAGGTGTCAAGTAGCACACTGTACATACATAAATACAGAGGAGGGCACAAGGACATTACACACAATATTGCACATATACGAGTATGGGAGAGATGGAGAGAGAGAGAGAGAGAGAGAGAGAGAGAGAGAGAGAGAGAGAGAGAGAGAGAGAGAGAGAGAGAGACAGAGACAGAGACAGAGACAGAGACAGAGAGAGCAAAGAGCAATTGATTTTTACACAATCATGGTGAACATCAGGAAACGTATATATTAAAAAAACAGAAACAAAAAAGCAAAAGGACATCCTCACCTCCTCCATTAAAGACATTTTCACCAAGGCAGTCTCTTGGCACCTTGGAGGCACATCGCTTGTGGCAGTTAAATTTACAATCTGAAAGGAGAACAGGCAAACTAAAACATGCATCTAAAACAAGATGCAGAGATGTGATTCATATGAGCACTCTAGTCCAGCGTTTCCCAACCTTTTTTGTCTCTCGTAGCCCCTAAGCCGTTTTGTTGTACCATGAGTACCCCCTAACCAATGCTACGAATCTATGTCTTTATCCCCACTCAATTGTCCCCCATTCAAAATTGCATTTTTCCATGTACCCACTGAGGTGTGCTCGCGTACCCCTGGTGGCACACGTACCCCTGGTTGGGAAACACTGCTCTAGTCTACACACCATAACAATACATGTTCCACTATAATTTCACAGAAACTATGTCTATGTACTTATCAATATCACATAACCAATATTGAGATATCATTATCAATGTATTCCATGATGCATTCCAATATTGATATTTTCAGGACAGCCCAACCATATATTTGACAGATCATTGTTTCAGGTCTACTCCAAAAGCTGTGTCTCAACAGGTAGGAAAATCTGGTGGTGTGATTGGAAAGCACCTTTATGCATCTGTGGTACAACCACTAAGTCAAAGTCTACTCTATTATTCCCAAAGGGAAATTCAATTGCTGAAGTTTCTTTGGCCCGCTACTGAAACACAGAGGCACAGCTGGTTGAGAGTGTATGCTACTCGGCTGGATGTTGGGCTTAAACACATGTAATCTACAGCCATAAAGTCTCCTATCTCCATACTTAAATAGTGTCGGCAGGGGCAGCCCTAGCGGTGGGCCTACCGGGCAATTGCTACCGACGACATCGGGAAAATTGGTAATTACCACTATTAACATGTTATTTCTATGCTATTACCACGCTATTGCAATAATAACATGGTATTTGTGGTTTCTATCAGCAGGTGTAGCTGTTTTTTCGCCGATTTTGCAATCATGTTTGGCGGAGGCTTGGCATCGGAGGGGCCGTAGGTCACTGTGGCATGGCCACTGGGTGTCAGCTCACCTTTACACTGCATGCCCTGGCGGAAGAGGCCCTTGAGGAGGCGCTTGCAGTACTGGCAGATGGTGGGCCGCGTGTAGGTGTGCACGTTGAAGGTGTGCGGCACTTTGACCCGGCCCAGCACCATCTTGTCCATCCAGATGGGCCGGCCACTCCACGACGGGATGCGCTTGCCTGCCTCCAACAGGGGGCGCTGCTGGGAGGAGGAGGAGGCAGAGGAGAAGGAGGAGGAGGAGGAGGAGAAAATGGGAGGTGGAGTAGGAGGTGGGGGAGGGGGAGCAGGAGGAGAAGAGGAGAAGGAGGAGGAGGAGAGAGGAGGAGGTGAGGATGGGAGGAGGAGGATGAGGAAGAAGAGGAGGAGAAGAGGTAGAGGAGATAAGATGAGAAGGAGGAGGAGATGGCGGAGGAGGTAGGGAGAGGAGGGGAGAGAGGAAGAAGAGGAGGAGAAGAGGTAGAGGAGATAAGATGAGAAGGAGGAGGAGATGGCGGAGGAGGTAGGGAGAGGAGGGGAGAGAGGAGGTGGAGAGGAGGCCGAGTAAGCAGAAGAGGGAGAGGAGGAGGAAAAGCAGAAGGATGTAGAGGAGGATCGAGGAAGAAGGGAAGGAAGAGATGGGAAGAAGGGAGAGGAGGGAGAAGGAGTGGAGGAGAAGGAGGGAGAGAGAAGAGAGGAAAGGTCAACATCAGGGGGAGGCACATATGCAGTGGGATAAACCCCCAGAGCTAAACTAACACAGCATGGGATGTGTGTGCATGAGAGAGAGAGCGTGAGAGAGAGAGAGAGAGAGAGAGAGAGAGAGAGAGAGAGAGAGAGAGAGAGAGAGAGAGAGAGAGAGAGAGAGAGAAAGGAGAGAGAGAGAAAGAGAGAGAGAGAGATGTGAAAGAGAAAGGACGAGTGTTGACAGATGGGGTGGGAGAGCGATGACAGAAATACTAAAATAGAGCCCTGACAAGGATGGATCTATCTATCTATCTATCTATCTATCTATCTATCTATCTATCTATCTATCTATCTATCTATATATATATATATATACATATACTGCTATATTCTGTTTTACCTCTAGGATGATAATGGCACATGGCACAGAAACATTAAGGACTTCAATCCTCATAGTTACCAGTATAGCACAGCGACAAATAGAGGCAACAAACAATCAAAGCCTCTGTTCCGGCCCTCCACTAATGGAGATGCTTTTACAGTAGCAGGCTTATTGGTCAAATGGGGTACCGCCTGCTAAAAATATAACTGTGGCTCTCAATAAAAAGACACATAAAAGCAGCATGAATTAAAAAAGGCAAATGATTAAATAAACGCAAAAAGCAAAAAAGTGAATGCATAAATAAATGAAAAAGTAATTAAACAATTAAAAATAACAAAAAGGTTAATAACAAAAACAAGAAGTGTATTTTTGCAACAGCCTCCACACCGTTAGTTATTGACTGAGTGGGTGCTTTCATCCAGATGAAAGGAAAGGTTTGCTAAGCTCTACTCAGAGATGGCGGCCTTGATGCTGTCTGTCCAGTTCCACTGAAGCTCTCACTCAATCGCTTGCACTCTCTCTCGCTCTCTCTCTCTCTCTCTCTCTCTCTCTCCTGCACTCTCTCTCTCGCTCTCTCTATCTCTCTCCTGCACTCACGCTCTCGCGCTCACGCTCTCTCTCTCTCTCTCTCGCTCTCTCTCTCTCTCTCTCTCTCTCTCTCTCTCTCTCCTGCGCTCACACTCTCTCTCTCTCGCTCTCTCTCCTGCACTCTCGCTCTCTCTCTCTCCTGCACTCACGCTCTCTCGCTCTCTCTCTCCTGCACTCACGCTCACGCTCTCGCACTCACGCTCTCTCTCTCTCTCTCTCTCTCACTTTCTCTATCTCTATCTCTCTCTCTCTCTCTCACTTTCTCTATCTCTATCTCTCTCCTGCGCTCACGCTCTCTGTCTCTCTCTCTCTCTCTCTCTCTCTCTCTCTCTCTCTCTCTCTCTCTCTCTCTCTCTCTCTCTCTCTCTCTGAGGGGGTGGACATAGGGGCTATCAACAGGTCTATTAAAAGTGGGGTCCTGATATAGCTGCCACTGGTGACACACTGTCATTCTTGCAAATACAAAAAAAGCACTAACGGCTACATGTGTCCTCTATAAGTATGGCCTTTATTTTAATATCCCACAGTGGAGAAATTCATGTGCTGCAGCATCAGTGTCATACATACAACTTGCAAAACACTTCTACATGCATACAGTGTTTGTATTTATTCACATCAATTCAAAAATAGTATAACTTTCTACTATAAAATGTTATGTGGCCTACTGTAATCTGGTGTCTGACACATATTTTCAGGCGCCATGCCCAGGATCCATTAACCAAGTGTTTAGTCATTCTTACATGCATACTCAACTCCTGGTATGTGGGCTCAGTGCTGCACGTGTGCTGTATACAAACTAGTGCAAGTGCACATACCTTCCCTGTGCAGTCACTTAGGAAAGTGTAAATGCATTCCACTGGTGCTTGTCGAGTGCGTTTGTAAGCCTCATCCTTGAAGGCCACATTAGAAAAGCTTGTACTATGAAATCACCATCACAAGTGCGGAAACATTTATGGAATTTATGTGGAAACATTTTGAATAAATTGATTTACTTTTTGAGTATTTTTCAGCCACGAGGCATGAAACTGAAGTGAAAGTGGAAAGTGGACTTTTGGTGGAAAGGGAACAGCACAGTCACAGTTTGGCCGAGGCCAGCGCAGCCGTGTCCATGGCTGAATTGACTGAATGGTAGAAGCATTGATTTGCCTGGGGCTGAAATGCTTATGTGATTAGTGGGTACAGTGTGTTTGTCTGTTAAATGCATGCACGAATGTGTGGGAATTTGTGAGTGCGTATCCGTGTGTATGTAAGGGCGGCGGTGGGTGTTTTTGCTTGTGTCTGCTTGTGTATGTGTGTGAATAATAGTAAGTGTGTTTTGTGAGTGTGTAATGCCTATTCTTGTTTGCTTACATGTTCAGTGGGTCACGCTTTCTAACAGGGAACATGATTTAAACCTTACGACTACACATACAAACAAAAGAATACTCATTTGAGCATGGAAATGACATGCACATACAGTAGCACAGCACAAAGATAGGGTTAACAACACCAACCAAACACAAACTAACCCAAAATCACAAGACAACCCAGCTCTAGCCAACCCTACCTAACCCAGCTCTAGCCAACCCAACCCAACCCATCCCAGCACTCACCTCTTCTGGGGGTGGGAGTGGGACGACACTCTCGATGGGCGCCGGCCGGGGGATAGACAGCGAGGAGCCGGGCTGGGACACGTTGGACAGGCGCCGCTTGCGCACCCCGCTGCAGTTGTTGGGGATCTTGAAGGCGCAGCGCTTGTGGTAGTTGAGCCCACACCCTGCGGGGGAGGAAGAAACAGTGGTGTCATACCCAGCATGGACCCCGTTGGACAGCACGCCGCCCGACCGCCCGTCTCTCTCTCTCTCTGTCTGTCTGAGCACCACTTACCTCATCCAGCTTCCCCAGCCAAGGTCCTGCACTCTTTCTCTCCATGAAGTAACCATAAGTCCGTAAGCACAGGACTTTCAGGCTTGTTCTCTTCCCTTTTTCATCACCATCTAAAATGGCTGGTAGATGTTAATATTACTAACGTAACCAAACACACACTCAATAATGCGTCAATGTGGCTAGTAAGTTTTCTTTTCAACAAGCCAAGCTGAAATGTCACCAGCATTTTGACCGGTTTGCGGATGTTAATTTAGAGCCCTGGATAGGACCATGCTGACAAGTGGCACACTTTGGACTTACAACCGAACAAATAGCATTATTGTAGCTGTAGAGCACGCCTGCTCTGGAGTTCTTAAGGACATCTCCCCCAACCTCACCCCACTTCCTTATGAAACCCTTCTCTACCAGGGCTTAAGGCATTAAAAATCCCTTTTTTCAAAGTCTAAAACGTCCATTCACAGCACATGAAAAGCTTAAAACCTGATATACAATGATTTTGAAGTAATTCATTTCTCCATTCCAACCTTGAACGTTCCTTGGACGACCACACACAAAGATAATTTTCAGCAGGAAACATTGGAAGGACAGTGTGGGTGACTGCCACTCCAAAGCACCTACTAGTGGTTTGGATGAGGCTTTTTATTCCCTGTTGTTGGGCATTGGGCCGATGATGTCAGTGATGTTAGTGAAGTCACATGCTCAGCGCATTTTGGGGTCAGAGAGTGCAAGGGGTGGTGAGCTCATACGCTGGCTATGAGTTATGAAATATGTTGTCATGATCACGCCGCACTCATTTCAGCACACAGCTGCGCTGCGCTGCAAACACTGCACACACCCTGACTAACCGCTCCGTCCGTCCCTCCACATGCAATCAGCACTCCCAGCCCACACAGATGAGATCAGGCTCTCTTGACCACGGAGAGGGCATTGACATCCGCAACATCTTCCCATCTTCTAAGAACTGTTCTCTCTGTGGCCTTGTACTGTACAAGAGGCGGACATGACATTAGGCAAAACTAAGCAATTGCCCAGGGCCCTGACCAAATCTGCCCTCCATAGGGGCCCCCCCAAACTTTTACACAGGCTGCGATAAACACACAAAAAAGTAAGCCTGATCTCAATGCACCAAAACACAGAATTTGATTGTCTACATAATGACTTTTGAGGGCCCCATGTTTATATTTCGCCTAGGGCCCCAAAATATTTCATTCATACAGGAGGTGTGAAGCAGATCATTGCGAAACTAGAACGGGCACTCGGTAGAGCGCAAACCTTCGCCTAAGCCACTTATTTTTTTCTGGCCATCTTCAGAGTGTGAGGCATAACATTCTCCAAATTTTGGTGTTAGTTTCATGTAGCCCCTGTGGCACGCTGTAATAGTCATTGAAATGTAACTACCATAGCACTACAATACTATGACACAACACATGCCTTTTAGTAATGCACCACGACTTGGTCTCTACCATACTGGTAACAACAAATGTATAAAGCCGCGTCTTAAGGGGTTAAATCGGACCGGAATATCGTAATATTACATTTTTGGCCCATTCTTGACCTCTTATTCAATTCAGCATGCACAGCCATGTGCACAATCAGCAGCATGACGTCAGCAGGTTACGGCAATTTGCTTACGGCGGATGCAGCATATAATCAGACCTGAGTTTTGCTGTGTGGCTGTTGGGCAACAATGATGTGTGTAATAATACGGTTTCTTATGATGTGTTGATTTGTTTTGACTGTGAACCCAAACTTTGAACGTTATGCCGGTTGCCGCATTCCACAGAAATGCTCTCACTCCTAAGCGTTACTGGTACGGAAGCGCAATGCTACCAGAGGTGAACAAAATAATTTGCTCGAGCGAGACACTAAGTCGCTCGAGCGATTAATTTTTTTCGCCTCTGGCAGCATTATGGTTCCGTAGTCAGGCCCCATGGTACCTTTTTTTAAGCGATCCTATATGCCATATGCGGCCGCTGAGGCGGGCGCAAATAAAGTGTCGTTGGTGAAGGTATGCGCTCGACAGAGTGTCCATTCCATTTAGTCTAGTATGGAGATTGTGGTGGACACATTTCTGAAATTTTGATGTCATTTTCATAAAAATCGGTCCAGAATTGACCGAGTTAAGATGAGAAACGTGCATTTCGCAAGGTCTTGACCCCACTGACCGTTGACCCCCAACCGCTAAAAAACGTATGGACACCACCATGACGTGTGGCACATCACAAGATCGGGAATTGAATTCTGCACATCTTGGCACTGGTTTCAGGCAAATCGGATGCCAATTAACCGAGATATCGCAAATTTACGTTTTTGACCTTTTCGTGACCTTGACCTTGACCTTTGACCCAATCACTCCCAAAAAGTAATCGATTGTTCCTTGGGTCATGACCAATCATCCCACTAAATTTCATAAAAATCGGCTCAGTTCTGTCTGAGTTATACGAAGTACAAACAAACAAACAAACATATTCACAAATAAATAATAAATAAATACAGCGGTCAAAGTCAACCCGCCGACAAAGTCGGCAAAGGTAATGATAATTGGTGGGAGGGGTGAACTCTGTTGAAGTTTGAAATGCAAGTCTGATTTGGTAATGACGTGTAATCTGCTCATATGTAATGAGACATTGTTCGCCCCCCTCCATCATCCCTCTTCCGTTCGCAAATTGATCGGTTGTCTGGCAACATGAGTTATCTCCTCCCACAAGACCCCACTCAGACAAGACGTGGAGGGACATGTGAATTGACGTTTTACAGATGGCAAGGCTGGCCATGTTGGAGGCATGCAGATGTTCCTCAATGGAGGGGACAGGGCTACCAGTTACTATATAGTATTACTGTAGTATCTACTCTTTACTGCCAAGAAGTATTGGAATATGTGTAGAAGCACTGAACTCAACACCAAATTATAATAGCGGCAATTTGTTTCGAATGTTCATTCCTTTGGCGTTTTACTTGGGCCCCCCATTAACAGATACTGTTCTACATGTGGGTCAGGCAATCAGTTGCTGTAAGGACAGCAGTGTCTCTAGTCTGCATTGTTTAAGTGCAAATTTTCAAAGCGTTTACAAAAAATTACAGCAAAAATCACAGCATTTAACTGATAATCTCAAGTACAGACAAAAACACTACAACAAATTCACACAAACAAACGGTGCCACTTATCTCATTAAACCAAACACACCAGTGATCAGCAATCTCACAAGCAAAAACATCCTGCTGAACATAGATGCATGCTGTCCATTAGCACAGCAATGAGTACCTTTATCTACAAACATGGATGCGTAAAAACACAGAGAATTCCAGAAATCATGCTGCCCATTCACAAATGTTTTTTTTTCCACAAATACTTACCACCCACAACAAATTCTATGCATTCATTAGGACTGAGAAAATTGCTCTTTTCATACATGAAAAGGCGGATCTTCTCCACGTCCGCCGTTTTGAATTTCCAGAAAGAGACATTTTTAGTTGCAATCGTACTGTACTTTGGTCATACTAGTAAATGTTAGTGTATTATTTTGTAAATATTCATGAAAAGGTCAAATTTAGCACTAGGCAGCAGTTTCGATGAGCAGCATAGTTGCAAAACCTATTCTGATCATCCTACCACAGTGCACGCCAGGGTTGCCAGACTGATAATTCCAGCCCAAAACATGCACAAAACCCGCCTGGAAGCACAAAATCACAAAAAAAGCACAAAATCCCGCCCAATTTGTACTAAATTCTACTGATTTCTACGGCCATAATGCCCTCTTTTTTTACCCGCAGACGGTCATCCTAAGCAGCCGAATTGGACTCGAAAGCGCCCAATCTGGCAACACTGAGCGCAGCTTTAGGAGTGTGAGATCCGGCCATGTGTTAGGTCTGCATGTGCAGTTAATGCTGATGACTTCACCAATTACAGTACAGTGTAACTAATGTATCCATCTGAGGATTTGGTGAGGCTTAATAGGATCTCCTGATTTAGACAATGCCTGGCTCAAAAACGTGTCAAGGTTTTTACATTCTCAAGTAGGGATTTAAAGTTCTCAGCGAAAGCATTCACAGGTCTGAAACAATGCCAACCATTTCCACCACTCTGAAATCCAAGAGTGAGATGCTAGACTGTAAACTGTGCCAGACTCCAAGTTCACACAACTTAACTAGTAGGCCTACAACTTGTTGTTACTAAGTCACCTAAAGTATGTGTACATATGTCTATTCATAGGAAAGTAAGAAACCTTATTTCAATTCTTCCTATGACCAGCGCATGAAAAGAAATTGATAATAAAGCCAACTTGATTTGGATATATCTATCAGCACACTAGATTGCAAGCATATTGTGCTCATAAGCTTGGATGAAGTTGTCTGGGCATTGTTACGTATTTATATTTTTTCTAGACATCAAATGCAGAGTCCACAGTCTGCCTATGATGGGGGGTGAGAGGGTGTGGAGGACTTGAAAGGCCCTCGCGTTCAAAAAGCAGGAAGCCACCCATGGCTTTGATATGGAGCCCACCGACGCAGATCGCTGATGCAGGGGTCAGCCCGGCGTAAACACCTCACGCCTCCTCAGCCTTTATAGTGCTGGTGGTACAGGCCATGCAAGTGGAGACTGGAGTCATGGGAGGCATTGATAATGGACTAGGTCCGAAACGTCTGTAGCTCCAGTTATTTTCCGATGACTTCTTTTGTAATTTGTTGGCCACTTTGCAATCCTTGTGTGCGCCTCATCTTTTTTAACTGTCTTAGTATCACTATTTTTGGTGAGCAGTCGCACCAAGCAACACGCGATTCTAAGTTAAGGCGCAGACGCCAACCTTCTTTGTTTCCAGGCCATGCAAGGCCATGCTGGGGAGAGGCAGGGGTGGAGCTACAGGGGGCACAAGCAGGACCTTTGCCCCGGGGGCTTAGAGCCCTCCTGTATTGGTGTTGGGGGCCTTATTGTGACCTTGGCAGGCTATAGGGAGGGGCCCTATAGGTGGTTTGCCCTTGGGCCCTGTGTCCAAATGTTCCGCCACTGGGGAGAGGAAGACAAAGAGTTACCTCAAGTGAAGGGGTGACATTCGAAGCGGCACTTCAAATTTTATAAAGTCCTCCAAGGGCCGTACTATTAACACAAACCAGGATTTGCCCCTGCACTTTCACAAGGTTCCCCGAAAATATAATGAGTGGAGTGGAGAGGAGAGGAGGGAGAGGGGATGAGGGAACTGGAGGGGAGTGGGAGAGGGAAGCAAAGCGAGGGGAGAGGATGAGAGAAGGGCAGGGGAGGGGAGGGGGAGGGAAGAGGAGGGGAGGGGAGGGGAGGGAGGGGGGAGGGGAGGGGAGGGGAGGGGAGGATGAGAGAAGGGGAGGGGAGGGGAGGGGAGGGCAGGGCAGGGCAGGGCAGGGGAGGGGAGGGGAGGGATATCAAAGCTTCCAGAGTTGGAGTCTCCTCTAAGGTGGCGTGCTGTTAAACTGACTGGTGTTGGTCAGCAGGTCAAGTTTGGAAAATAAAACAAAAAGGGTCATAGCTGAAACCAATGGCCAACTTTAAAATAACGGTATGGGGGAAGTTTGTTAACAGACCTCTGTTTACCCATTTCAACCTGAGGCACCTGCAAAAAAACACCTGCTAAAGGTCCTTCAGCCTATACAAACCTAAATATCTCAGCCTCCGAAGCACATAAAAATATGAAACACATGATATTTAAAACCTTAGACCCCCATATTGCATTAAGATATGTTCATTCAGCTCTAACATACCCATATTTTTAATTGAAAATCTCAAATCTCATGAGCCTGAATGCTGCGTCTAAGCAGCTCCAGGCGCCTAGGTCAGTGTTTCTCAAACTTTTTCAGATCGAGGACCACTTTGTCCCCCGCAAATTTTCAGGGACCACCTGACAGTTGACAGGTGCTAAATTGACACTGCTAATTTGGATGCAGATCACTTATTTTTTATTCACATTTAGAAGCTTATTGGGGTGAAAATGAGACTTGAGCTATGTTTAGCTTTGTGATAATGTTACAAATATAGCCTACTGCTAGCTTGTCTTGGAAAAGTACAAATCCCCTCGCGGACCACCTGAGCTTTGTTGCGAACCACTAGTGGTTCCCGGACCACACTTTGAGAATCACTGGCCTATGTCAATGCAGCGTATATGCAGCATCCAGCATCATTGGTTAAATACTGTATCAGCATAATTTGCTTGCCAGATTGATGCTCATTAACGGTCTTTTTAAGCGCTTATTTCCCTTCCCTTTTCCCTTCACTTCCCTTCTACTTTTTTAATCAATATAGCATTGCAATTTTATTTCCACAATATCCTGTGAAACATGACCATATTCTGAGTGTATTTTCCCTGAGTGTGCCTAAGTGTATGATAGGGCTGTAAATGATATTGTAGCGAACCGAGACATCATGATACGCACAGTCACAATACTGTGTCCTGATGCAAGGAGGCAGCATCGTGATACACTCTTTCAAAGTTCTGTTACCCTTCAGTCCATAAACCAACCAGATGATATGACGTGATAGTGCTTCAAATCGCTACTAAAATAATTAGTAGTCCCCTGTAACCTATTCTATGTATGATTATCAAAAAGATGCATTAAAGGGACACTGTGTGAGATTTTTAGATGTTTATTTCCAGAATTCATGTTGCCCATTCACTAATGTTACCTTTTTCATGAATACTTACCACCACCATCAAATTCTAAGTATTCATTATGACTGGAAAAAATGGCACTTTTCATACATGAAAAGGGGGATCTTCTCCATGGTCCGCCATTTTGAATTTCCAAAAATAGCCATTTTCAGCTGCAAAAATGACTCTACTTGGACCATACTAGAAAATATTAGTTTATTACTTAGTAAACTTTCATGTAAAGATCAAATTTGGCAATAGGCAGCCCCGTTTCAATGAGCAGCATAGTTGCAGTACCTTTTTTGACCATTTCCTGCACAGTGTCCCTTTACGAAATCATGATTACAACCGAATCGTGAGTTGAGTGTATTGTTACAGCTCTAGTGTATGAGCGTGTGTGTGTGTGTGTGTGTGTGTGTGTGTGTGTGTGTGTGTGTGTGTGTGTGTGTGTGTGTGTGTGTGTGTGTGTGTGTGTGTGTGTGTGTGTGTGTGTGTGTGTGTGTGTGTGTGTGTGTGTGTGTGTGTGTGTGTGTGTGTGTGTGTGTGTGTGTGTGTGTGTGTGTGTGTGTGTGTGTGTTCCCCAACCTTCACACTTGAGTCCCTGCCGCACCAGGCCCCACAGCATCTCCCCGCAGTCATCGCAGAAGGCCGGGGCCTTGTAGGAGTGCACGTACAGCGTGTGCGGCCGGATCTGGAAGTCCTCAACCGTGGCGAGAGCTGCAAAACAAAAGTAAACACAGCGAGACGGTGAAGAACAGACGAGAGAGAGCGGACAGTGAAACACACACAGCGGCAGTAGCAACAGCAGCGCCAGCAGGGTTTTGGCAGCTTCCTTGGTGCCATGCGACTTTGCCAATAACTTTTGGTGCGTCTCCTCTGAACAATGAAGCAAACCGATCGGAATGTGATAACAAAACATGACATCGCATGACATTACATTATTTAGAGGTCATTGTTGCTCTGCCACAGAATGATTTAGGGAATACGTTCATCCAGAATCAAGTAAAGCAAGTCCCACTCAAGCAAATGTGGTATTAGAAGACTAGTTTCAGGAGGGTGCTGGATATACACTCCTTCACCCACATTTCATCTACTGGTACTGGAGCCAAACCTAAAATCCTCCCCTACCAAGACCACCTCCTTGACTAATACGCCACAGCTAGCTACCATAACAACAGGCTGCATGTCATATGTCAATGGGCCATAACACTTTAGAATAACTACCCGTAAAACGTTTTATAAACACTTATGCATATATTATATAATTGTATATTATATAATTGTATAATTACATGTACACTTATTATAGAAATAATGAGGTAATTAACAAAAAAAAATGTTGGTAAATGAGTACGAAATACTAAATTGACACAGCACAGTTGCATCGGTCCTGGAAGTTTGTCCTCCAAAGAGCAGAAGGCATGAAACCACTGGATACAGAAGTATTCAGCAGGCAAACACACATACAACACTACATCCAGTAGAAGTTGATTCCCACTCCACTGTGCAGCTGAAGTTCATTTATAAACATCTGTAAATGCTTTGTTTATGATCAGTTCAATAACAAATTAATAAAGTGTTTATAAAGCTTTTTGTGGGTAGCTATTGCCCAATGGGCCAGCAGACTGCATGGGAGCAAGTGCATGTACTATAATGTTATCATGAACCATTTAAATACGTGATGTGCGATGTGCAAGATGATCAATGTAACTTGTTGTCACATACTGGTCTGGCAAAAGAAAAAAATCAGACCATCAACGTAGGGACAGAGAGAGTTGAGAGAGAGAGAGGTTCCATTGGCCCATTGTTTCCGGGTTCTATTATTGCAAGGGGGAGGGGAGGAAATCCCCCTTTAGGCAGACCTAAGGACTGTTCTATTCAATGCTAGGAGCATTATGACACGCCCCTTTAGGCAGACCGGAACCTGGTCATGTTAGGTGCCCATAGCAACCTATCTCTCTATATACTTAAAGAATCTCTGGTAGGGAGTTTGAGTTTGCCCCTCTGTGTGTGCACGTCCCTCCTGCTATCAGTCTATGTTTCATTTGACTACCGCACCTGAATCAAAAGGGCTGTGATGGGTGCAACACTTTTTTTTTTTTTTGTGCTAAACTCGTACATCAACGCAGAGAGAAAATCATGGGGAGGAAGTGTGTAGGTAGGCTTAAATCATCCAGGGCAGAGCAGAGGTGGTAGCACCTCTGAAAGCCATTCATTGATAAGTGTTGTTACACCACCCACACACAGCAGTGTAGTTCATAAAAATACACACGGGGCTGCTTATAAAAACCATCCAAGGTCATGGCCAAATAACAAAACTCTGCCGGGATTCAAAATTAGACCATTATTGACTGACGCCAACACAGTATCCTTTCGATGAGTTCCAACTGGCTCTTATCTATCCAGCCCTGTATAGTCTACACGGGCCTTCCCATTTTAGCCCTACTACAATAATCTGTTAAATTCCATGTTAGATGTACGTAGGCTTGTTAGTTTTTTGGGGGCTTTTTATTGCCTTCATTTGACAGGACAGTGAAGGTAGTGACAGGAAGTGAGCGGGCAGAGAGAGACTGGGAAGGGTCCGCAAAGGACCCGGGCTGGGAATCGAACCCGGGTCGGCCACATAGCAAATGAGTGCCCCACCATTTGTGCCACGGCAGGGCCATTCATCAGTATTTTCATGGTCACCTTATGAGATATTGGGGTCCAAATACGCTGAATGTGGGAATCCCGCCTTCTGGTGTTTAGCAGAGGAGTTGAGGTGTAAGGTCAATGATGAATCACAGTGATGGTTTGTACAATGTCAGAGAGTTAATGCATACTCTTTCATCACTAGTAGTCCATCAACTACTTCTTGGTTTACTTTCTACTTGCTCCCATTTTGACCTCCTCCATCATTGGTTTCATGATCCCTCTGCCATTTTAAATCTCTCTGTGTCTCTCTCTCTCTCTCTGGCTCGCTCGCTCTCTCTCTCTGGCTCTCTCTCTCTCTGGCTCTCTCTCTCTCTGGCTCTCTCTCTCTCTCTCTCTCTCTCTCTCTCTCTCTCTCTCTCTCTCTCTCTCTCTCTCTCTCTCTCTCTCTCTCTCTCTCTCTCTCTCTCTCTCCACTCCCCATTTAGTACTGCATGTCCTTGAGTCTTTGTTGAACTCAGCATCACACATCGCTTTCACAAGCCGTGATCAATGGCACCACACGAAGGCTGTCTCTTTGGGAACCGTCGTACTAGTATATAGTAGTGATGACAAACAGCGCCATGGCAACCACATTCCAGAGGAGCAAACAATCTGCAGCTTCCAACGAATAGGAGGGTGGGTGGAGGTGGAGAGGCTGGGGGTGGAGGGAGGACCTCAGTATTTCCCATAAGAACGAACGAAGGTCTCAGAGCAACAACAGAGCATCTATCCACATGAGCTGAGTCACCCGCTGTAATCAAAGCAAGCCTGGGGTGTGTTTCTCGAAAGCTAAGTGGTTAGCTAGTTAGCAACTTGGGTAGTTGCCAATGGGAAATTGCATTGCAAGCAACAAAGTAGCTAATGAAGTTAGCAACTATGGTTTCGAGAAATGCGCCCCTGAAATGTGACGACAACACCATTGGGAGTTGTAAAGAAGAGAATGTTGATAGTAATGAGTTATGGGGGAAATGTCATCACTAGGATCGTTTTCTTTGTACAAAAAAAAAAGAAAAGAAAAAAAGAACACAAAGAAATGCACATCAGTTATGGTCTTACAACCCCAGTGCTAAATGCAGGGCAGATCTCTGTTGGAACTAAACAACTCAATCATGCCCTCAATTACACAGCAACGCCAAGAATGCTTCTGATGCTCTCGCGCACACAAAAATGCACACACATGCTAACACGCACACACACACACACACACACACAAACAAAACTTCTTGTGTGTGTGGAGCGGTGCAGAAGTTTTTGCACATGGACCTATTCTGTGGGTGTTAAGTCGTCACAATCTGTGGAAAGCAGCCTCTGTGAGTGAACTGCAAGAAAGAAAACACACAGACACACAGACACAGACACAGGCACAGGCACATCATCTGTTAGGGAGCTCTAGCTAAAGTGCAGAAATGATTAGCTGAGCTCCATGCCAAGACGTATCTCTCATCACCTCCCACCGCGCTGTGTCCGGCAGGGCGGCCCAACTAAGGCCCTCGGGCCCTCAGCCCAGAGACCCAGAAACCCAGACACCCACGGACCAAAAGAACCAGGGAGACGACAAAGGGGAACGTTGTCAGTCACACAGCAAGAGCTGAGAACCAGAGATATGGCCCCGCCATGGCCAACCGGTAGGGCACTCGCCTGCCATGCGGCTGACCCGGGTTCAATTCCTGGCCCAGGTCCTTTGCCAACCCCTCCCCGTCTCTCTCCCAATTCGCTTCTTGTCCACCTCTCACACTGTCCTACCAAATAAAGTCGAAAAAGACAAAAAAAAATCTTTAAAAGGGACACTGTGCAGGTCAAAAAAGGTACTGCGACTATGCTGCTCATTGAAACTGGGTTGGCTATCGCCAAATTTGATATTTACATGAAAGTTTACTAAGTAATGAACACATATTTTCTAGTATGGTCCAAGTAGAGTCATTTTTGCAGCTAAAAATGGCTATTTTTGGAAATTCAAAATGGCGGACCATGGAGAAGATCCCCCTTTTCATGTATGAAAAGTGCAATTTTTCCAGTCATAATGAATACTTAGAATTTGATGGTGGTGGTAAGTATTCATGAAAAAGGTAACATTAGTGAATGGGCAGCATGAATTCAGGAAATAAGCAACTAAAAATCTCACACAGTGTCCCTTTAAAAAAACAGAGACAGGGAATCAAAAAGGAGCCGTGGCAAACACCAACAGACACCACATCACAGGAGCAATGTCAAAGAGCAAAGGGGAAAAGAACCAGAGAGTAAGGGCTTCCGCACACCGGCTCCGACAAAGTGCTGAGCACTGCTCAGCTAAAATTCGATTCCATTGTTTTCAATAGAACCACGCACACTGGCGCCGATGTCCGCGGACATTCGCCGATGTCGGATAGCAATTAGAGACAAGTTCTATTTTGTTGGCGCCGCCCATTGACTATCAATGCAATGTTCGTGTGAAATTGGGTTTGGGGGTCCGAATTCTGTCGGAAGCAAAAGTGTGCCGCAGTGCAGTCGGAGCCAGTGTGCGGCCGGCCTAAGCCACTGACCCAAGGAAAGACGATCGGTCGGTCACAGAAAGAACGAGTGCAATAAGAGATGACAAGCGCTAAGCCCACCACATTTGTGCTTGTATGCCCACCCACGGGGACACCGGTTCGAGTCCGGCCAGGGTCATTTCCCGATCCTCACCTGTCTCTCTGTCCCATTCGCTTCCTGTCACCATCTTTGACTGTCCTGTCAAATAAAGGCATAAAAGCCCCTAAAGAAAAAAAAGAGATGCCAACCTACGTAGCCCCCTGGCACGTGGCATATAGCAGGCCCCCCTACCCCGCCCCTCGGAAGCAACACACAAAAGCGACACACACACCTTTCTAAAGGAGACCTCTCCTGAAGTAAATGACTTTGTATAGAGTCACTGGCGACAGAAGTCATTTGGGCGACAAGAGGCAATTTGAGTGACTTGAGGGACAGTTTGTAGTTAAAACTTCAGCGAATAATGGAATGTTGGAATGCTTGCTTTCTGCTTTTAGCGATCATAATCTGTCACTTTTATCGCTCATGCAGCTCTTGCTAGGAACACATTCCCAGCGACTCTTTGTAGCTCTGGTCTCTTCTGGTGTGTTCGTGGGGTTATGCACAGGCCAGAGCAATCAATCCCCAAGGTGGTGATCTCACATTAAGGGAACTCAACAGAACCCAGAGTGCCTACTCCAAGTCCTCCTCACTGTGTGTGTGTGTGTGTGTGTGTGTGTGTGTGTGTGTGTGTGTGTGTGTGTGTGTGTGTGTGTGTGTGTGTGTGTGTGTGTGTGTGTGTGTGTGTGTGTGTGTGTGTGTGTGTGTGTGTGTGTGTGTGTGTGTGTGTGTGTGTGTGTGTGTGTGTGTGTGTTAAGTGTGCGCTCTAAGAGGAGGGAGCGGTGCAGCACACGAGAGCAGTGAGACAGGATGTGGTGAGGACCCAGAAGCCTGTGTGTGGTTGAAGCTGTGAGAAATACCATATGAGTATACGAATGCGCATACATGTGTGTGTGAAGGCTTGTGTGCTGTGACTGTGTGTGTGTGTGTGTGTGTGTGTGTGTGTATGCGTGTGTGTGTGTGTGCGTGCGCACGTTTGAGTCTGTACGTCGACCATATTTGTGTCTATTTGGGCTTGTGGCTGAGTTTGTAAACCGGAGTGCGTGTGTGCACACATACGTGTGTAAATTTATGTGTGCATGTCTACGTGTGCAAGTGTACGCACAGCACTCTACATGCACATAAAGCTTCCTAGTGTGTGTGTGCATGCGTGTGACAAAAAGAGCAACCTCGCATGTGTGCCTGTGTGCAGACATGAGCGCCTGTTGAGCAGCAACTTCCACACCACAAACAGGTGTCTGAGAGTGCGTTGCAATATGTGACCTTGCCTCCTCCACTTGCCTCCTCCACTTGCTTCTCGTCATGATGACATCACTGACAACAGCATTATATTTCAATATCTTGCAAAAGCTCAATTGTAGAGTCTTTTTCTCATTTGCAATTGGGATGGTGAATGAAAAACAGTCCCTCAAAAGTTGTTGTGGCTAGGCTGACAGCTGGGAAACTTTATCGTTTTCTCCACGGAGGAGGGGCCAGGAGGCGGGGCGAGGAGACAAGCGCAAGTGGAGGAGGCAAGGTCGCATATTAAAACGCACTCTGAGTCACCTAGGCTAGTGGTTTTCAAAGCGGGGGCCAGGGGCCCCTGGGGGACGCGAGGGGGGACTATGGATATGAGAGGGGATACACAGAAAAACTGTGTGGCAAAACCCATGTAAAAGCGGGGCCTTGGCTGGGATATTCTGGTATATGGGGGGCCTTGGCTAGAATATAAAACCCTTACCATGGGGTTAAGTTTGGGAATCCCTGACCTAGGCTACCAAAACGAAACTCGTCAACGTATGTACATACCACCATTTCATGTAAAAAGGCGAGGCATCCGTAGCACAGCCCACGACACACACATGCACACACGCACACATGCACACACACACACACATGCGCACACACACACACACACACACACACACACACACACACACACACACACACACACACACACACACACACACACACACACACACACACACACACACACACACACACAAAGACGAGCCCCTATTGCAGATGTGACCCCGCGGTTACCTTGGGCCATGCCGGCCCATTCTCTATTTCTGTCCCCATGAGGTGTGTAAACAGGAAGAGGATAATGAGCTGTGCATACAGTAGGGCTGCGTTCCAATATGTGACCTTGCGTCCTCCACTTGTGCTTGTGGCCTCGTACCAGGAAGTAAGGTATGTCATGATGACATCACTGACAACAACAGCATTATATTTCAATATCTCGCAAAAGCTTTCTCATTTGCAAACTGTATGGTGAATGAAGAATAGTCCCCCAAAAATTGTTGTGGCTAGGCTGAAAGCGGGGAAACTTACTTAGGCGGGGCATCAGCAAAATGGGAGGCCACAAGCACAAGTGAAGGACGCAAGGTCACATATTGGAATGCACTAATGCCTACTGTAGGTGCAGCCCCCCCAGGGATGACTGCAGAGCGGCGATGCAGGAATCCATTTCCCCTTGCACGTACGTAGCTAGTGTTGATAGCAGCCAGGCGCTCATACACTACGTCACGGTGTAGACTACAAGTTGTAGGATGTTGGGATTCCATCATGTAGGATGGTTGAATGCATGCATCGATTTATAAAAGGTGTATAAAATGTATGTGTTGAGTACAAAAGCTGTTTTTTTGTTCTTTGCAAACATAAAATGAAAAGATTTTCTATGTCATGGATCGCTGTGAAGAATGCAAGAGCAAGCTTTCAGATTGCACCAAGAGACCATAGGTGCTATTCCACGCTTACTAAGGAAATTGTGTCAAAAACCGCAATGGCATGAAATTAACTTTGAAATCATGGAAACAATATACATTTTTTTAAACTACTTATCTTTTCTTCACAAAAACATGCATGCATGTTAAAAAAAACACACACATGACACTAGTCTGGAATATCCCATGCCGCTTTGCTCAATCGTTCCGATATGGTAATCAGGCAAACATAACACAACTAAAAGACACCAAACAGGCAGAAAACGAGAAGGCAGACAAACTGAACAGATAGCTCTAAACTTGACGTACAGTATAACTGATGTAATGGTGCAAATGATCTCTGTGTTACTTTGAGGTCAGTTATGTTGCATCTGCGACTCAACACGCAACGTTCAAGCCTGCATGAAAAGTGAAAACTGCAGGCAATGCTACAGACCACAAGCAACCACTAAGCCACCATCCTTCAGTGGTGGACAAAATAAAAGTTTAAGTAAAAAAAAGAAACACAGTTTCTTGCCAACACAGGTAACTTATCGGAGTAAAAAGTAGACGAATGTACTCGTCTTACGATAAGCTGATTCTGCACAGGTTGGGTTGAGTTTGTGGTGGGTCCTTGTTTGGTTTTGATTGCTTTTCAGTAAAAACAAAGTCTATCTCAATAGGTAGGTTACATGGAGTTAATGGTGTAACAGCTATGTAATATCATGTGCTACTGTTGTAATTACACCACAAAAGTACTTTTACTTTGTCCACCACTGCCACCTGTCGCACTTCGCACTTACACTTGCACAAATGTCACACGTCCCCTCTGACACAAGAAGCTGTCCTCAGGATGCGGAGGGACACAGATAGCGCGGGACAAAAACAAAAGAGATACTGTACGCTTTCACTCTAGAGAGCAGCTTCAAGGACAACTTGTGCCTGATTTTTTCTGCTGAAGTCTGTGGAAGAGCAGCAGATATTGACATTATACTGGGCGTATTGTTTGGGTGCTCAAGAGGAGCTGTGGATCAATTTGGTAAGGAGTTGGTCTTGAGATTAAAGGGTCACAGAATTGAATCCTATGTAGTATTAAACAAATTTGTGTGTAAAATAGATGCAAATTTCTCAAAGCCATATCCGCTGTTTTGAATTTGTTTCATCATGCAAACTCAGAGCCTCCATGCCAATTCCTGCAGCACTGCTTGATGTAGGAAGCTAAAACCCTTTCAGGTAACCTAATCACTATTTCCCAAAGTCAACTGTATGAGCTTTGGAAGTGTCAGCCTAATTAGTCACGCCTAGACATTGGATACTCCGCAGATACACTTCCAAGGACGCACACTAGACATTGGGAAACGGCATGTCTCTGTGCTCTCAACACAGGTGCGCTCAATAATTAGCTGAGTCAGCCATCTGCTAATTTGTGTGCTTGCTAGCATCCGCCAGCTTACAAAATGACCGGATCAAATGTTCACCTCACAAGGTTTTTACCGTCTGAAGCCTGGAATGAATACCTCTGTTGTCATCTGAACAAAGGGGCGGGCTGATAAAGTGACCTGCAAGCATGTAGCAGTAGTAGCAGTACTCACCGGAGAGAACGACTTCGATTAGGTCCCCCTCGTGGATATCTTCTGCCGACGTGAGCCTCTGCAGGATGTTGTCAGAATTGAGGTCATGGCGGAAGAGCAGGATCTTGTCGTACATGCCGAAGAACCCGCACTCTGGAAACTGGTTACAGAAAAACAAAGAAAGAGAAAAAGCAAAGAGAGCAACATTTAGAAAATGTAATTTGTCGAAAGATGGGGACTTCAATTTGTGTTTTAGGGAACTCTGACGACAAAATCCTATGAAACCCTGGTTACATCTTGATCCTGCAACTTTATAAACTACCTAGTTGATCCTTATGAGCATACAAATCAGGTCCAATCATCACATCAGTGAAATGAATACAACTGTTAAGTACACAATGCAGGAGCAATACAGAACAGGGCTTGTTTTATAGGCTGAAGCCAGGATTTCCGCCTCTGGCCAAAACAAAACAAAGCCATTAGAATCTAATGAACACCTCCTCATTAGCCACGTGTGAACCGACTTAATTAAGGAAATCACAACGGCTGTGTACGGGGCACACCAAAGCATGGAACTCTGAACAACAAAACTCTGTCTGCGGAACTCCGCCTGCTCCACACCGCCTGCCAGGCCAGGGCAGCCAGCTTATCTGTCCTCATCCGGCCCAGGTGACGGCCAGAGCGGAGAGCGGAGTGGAAGAGTCCAGAGCAGTCCAGGGGTGCATTTCTCGAAACCATAGTTGCTAACTTCATTAGCTACTTTGTTGCTTGCAATGCAATTTCCCATTGGCAACTGCCCAAGTTGCTGACTAGCTAACAACTTCGCCTTCGAGAAACACACCCCAGTCCAGAGCAGGGCAGAGCGGAGCAGGGCAGGAAATCCAAGACTGTGGAGGGACTGGAGGAGCGAGGTGGAAGGCAAGCCAGCTGCATGGCCTGCTCTCCTCTCCTCTGCTCTCCTCTCCTCTCCTCTCCTCCCCTCCCCTCCTCTCTCCTCTCCTCTCCTCTCCTCTCCTCTCCTCTCCTCTCCTCTCCTCGCCGGACGCTCATTAGATGTGCTAGGGCTTATCTGCCACGCTCATGAATAATGCCCGGGGCCACCGTAACCGACACCGACGCTGCTCCAGGCCAGCGGGCCGCCACGTGCCCTTCAAACCCCCCTCCAACCCCCCACCGCCACCGCCGCCACTAGGCCTACCACACAGACATCAACACAACACACACCGTTTGGCTGCTGATGTGCTGCTACTCTGATACTGTTTTGACGCTCAAAGACGAGATTGTGATTGACAGAATAGTGATGTCCTTGTAATAGAAGTCTGTAATGTAGTGTTACATTTTTAGGAAGCGTTCTACAGGCAGAATGGAGTGCAGAACACTGTAATGCTTTGGTATGTTTATATCGCTGTCACGCAAACATACCAAAACATGCTTGCTTACTTGCACACATCCTGTTCTGTTGACACCTTTGACACATATTCAACACATGCTCGTTTTCTAGCCCAGTTTATGTTTCAGGCCACCACGACAACATACTCAAACCTCAATTTCTGTGCAGGACAGGTCATATGAAACACACTGGGAAACAGAGTGAGCTTATTTACCGCTCGTGCCCAGATGTAGTACAGTTACGGGTCCCAGAGGGACAACTCAACTCTCCTCTGCTACAGTGAGACAAAAATATTCCCACAGATACGCAAACACTGTAGGCATCACTTTGACATGACATGACATGACATGACGTGTAAGGCATAATCCGCCATACACCCTGACAAACAGCTTGACTAGAAGGAGGTGAAGGAGGTCACATGAATAAACAAAAAAAACAGATGAAGAAAAAGCAGGTCTGTGTGGCTGATAAATGGAGTATCTTCAACATATTTTTGATCAAATGACCAAAACCACATTGAACATAATTAGACCTGTATGTGCAAGCTTGTACTGTCCGCTACTAGATTTACAGTAAGATATTTTTGACCAGCAGAGTCTGTAGCAGGTGGCCAGTGTTTGGTGTTGGTTGTTTCTCTAGAACAAGAAGTCAGATTGATGGCAGAGTCAGAGCAATATTAGTACTCTCTGTGTGTAATAATACTTTCGTTTTCATTTTAATAATGCACCTAAGGGGATGAGTGTCATTGGGTGTCTTTACTAGAAACCATATCTGGTAAATCAACAGCGCTCATTGGCAATACCTCGTCATGTTATAGGGAATATGAATAGCAGTCATACTTGTCATGACTGTTGATTTGATTATTTTCTATTACAACAATTAACTGTCCGACCCTATTGTGTCACTATAGTCCAAAAGCAACACTGAATGGAAACGCAAATGAGGGAAAAGATAGACAGACATAACTAGTTCAATATGCCACCACGGGCCACCGCCTCTCATCTGATCTGTAGATGTAAAGTGCTGTGGGCAGATCATGCAAGTTACTTCCTCAGGTACTGTGCGGAGAGAGAGAGAGAGAGAGAGAGAGAGAGAGAGAGAGAGAGAGAGAGAGAGAGAGAGAGAGAGAGAGAAGAGAGAGAGAGGAGAGAGAGAAAGAGAGAGAGAGAGAGAGAGAGAGAGAGAGAGAGAGAGAGAGAGAGAGGTCAGGAAACGGATATGACTTCCTCCTGTTTCCTGTGCCATTGTGGGGCATTTGCATGTGGAAGAGCTTCCAGTGAACACTGATTTAAATGAATACTGTACGCGTGTGTGAATGTGTGTGAATATGTGTGTCTGTGTGTGTGTGTGTGTGTGTGTGTGTGTGTGTGTGTGTGTGTGTGTGTGTGTGTGTGTGTGTGTGTGTGTGTGTGTGTGTGTGTGTGTGTGTGTGTGAGTGTGTGTGTGTGTCATTGCGTGTCAGGCAACGATTTGTAGATAAATCACTTTAGGTTGTCTTTTTATCTCGGAGTCTATTTCTCTTGAGCCCATGTTTGAACAACTGAGGGTAGAACAAACCAGAGAGTCAGAGAGTGTGTTACACTGGTGATAGTGCTGTACTACCATGTGTGGCCATGTTTGAAGGAAATGTATTGCGTTGTTTTGTTGAGGGCAAGTGTTGTTTTGACAGAGGCACTATTTGTAGCGGTGTTGTTTTGACTGAATCAAAATTCAACAGAGCAGAGCCCTAACCACCAATGTGCGTGCGTGTGTGTGTGTGTGTGTGTGTGTGTGTGTGTGTGTGTGTGTGTGTGTGTGTGTGTGTGTGTGTGTGTGTGTGTGTGTGTGTGTGTGTGTGTGTGGTGGTCTCGTACTGTCCCCGTTTGTAGCATTATGTCCGTCTGGGAGACTTGAGCGTTTGGGTCTACATGTTTTTCGGCTGCCATTAAACAAGATGACGATGGCCACTGTCTGCTTTTATGGCACTAGCTGGTCATATTAATTCAAAGCACAGTCGAAAAGCTCTTGTGGAAAATATGAAGTCACCTCATTCCTCTTGAATCCATTTCGTACAAAATACTGCATCTGTAACTATAAAACATGCCGAATTGTTTGTTCTCAGAGAGCATGCACGAATAAGTAAGCAAGCAAGCAGGTTCAAAGCGCACCTAAACATGTTTGCTTACAATTCCTCCCATTCCAGTCTATGAGAGGCCATTTTATTCGATGCCGTTTTATTGTTCAGTCCCAATTGTGATAAAACATTGTTCATTGACCACGTTTACATTATGTTTTTAATTCCAAATTAAAAATTCAAAATTAAATAGTTCCGTCCAGTTTACATTGAACTTTCATTTAATTCCGAATTGTTTACATTATGTTTTCAAAGCGTCAATAAGTTTTATTCAGAATTAAATTGAATGTCTTGTGTAATACACGAGGGCAATTACAAAACAGTGATAAAACTCAACAATGATCAATGACGAAAGTCCTGTCATAGGCTATCATCATAATCCTGCATACAGACAGACAGTAGGATTAAGTCACCAGGCTTTTTGAATGGTGTAACATTTGTTCTAATCTAAATGAAATGGAGCCCTTAATACTAACCCTCCCTGTTCCCCCAGTAACTCCCACTTATCCTAATAACTTGAGGCCCTAACCCTCAAACTGACATTTTTTTGTTATCTTAACTCAATTTCCTGTATTTGCTTAGTGACTTATCTCCATGTTCCCAGTCAGAAGTTGACTGTTCCTCTATTGCAAATGTCTTGTGTAATGTAATTTAGGTAAATGTAGAACTATTTTTTCTTGTTTAAAAACGACCCATAGTTCAAACATACACAGGTGGCTCTCTCTCTCACCCTCGCTCTCAAACTCGCTCTCTCTCTCTCTCTGGGGGCCTATAGACTCTGTGGTAAATCAGACAGACAGACACACAGTGACAGGGTATGAGGTTACTCAAGTCAAGTGTGAAGCCTGTCCTACTATATCCCCACTGAATCCAGCCAAATGGCATATCCGATGGGCCGCTCGTACTTGCATATACCAATCCATAGTAATAATCCACCAGTAATCTCCACAGACAGCTCAGCTGCCAATGTGGTGGGGACTGACTGACTGACTGACTCTGCAGTCTGAATGACTCGTCTCCTGTTGTTGTGAATGCTAAAGGCCTACCTAGGCCAGAGCAACAAGAACATATTGAGTTTCCTTCAGTCAGATACAAAACAAATGGTACTGAAGCCTGGATTCATTGTTCCCTTTCTAAGCTTGCTGTTTCCAGAGCATTTTGCATTTCTCTCTTTCTCTGCCTCTCTCTCTCTTTTTTCCTTCTTTCTTTTTATTCATCTCCTTCCTTGTTTCACCCCTTTTGACTCACCACCGTTTCACAGCACTTGCAGTTGTTTGCAAATGAACATCTGTGTTCCACACCTGAGCAAGGAAACCCAGCACAGTGTGTGTGTGTGTGTGTGTGTGTGTGTGTGTGTGTGTGTGTGTGTGTGTGTGTGTGTGTGTGTGTGTGCACAAGTGAGAGTTTGAGCGAGAGACAGAGAGAGAGAGAGGGGGGGAGAGAGAGGGAGGGAGAGAGAGAGAGAAAGGAAGAAAGAAAGAAAGAAAGAAAGAAAGAAAGAAAGAAAGAAAGAAAGAAAGAAAGAAGAGAAAGAAAAAGAAGAAGAAAGAGAGAGAGAGAGAGAGAAGAGAAAGAGAGATGGATTTATATCGAGAGAAAGAAAGAGAGAGAGAGAGAAAGGAAAAAAGAAAGAGAGAGAGAGAGAGAGAGAGAGAGAGAGAGAGAGAGAGAGAGAGGGAGGGAGGGAGGAAAGGCCATGTATGCACAGAAACATGAATGCATTCACCCTTGCGCGCTGTAAAGCAGGAGATCTTTTGAAATGTGAGGGTATGAGATGTGACTCTTGGACAATGTGACCCGTTATCATAAATCTACTGCACATCTGTGAATATTCAAATTCACATATGGTAGGCACATACATGCGAATTTGCGAACTTTGCCATTCATTCCTATGAGAGAGACGAAGGCAAGCGATGGCAAGCGAAAGCAAGCGAACAGGAGCGAAATTATTAAAGAAAGTTTAATGTTATGCAAATGAGGAGCGAATTCGCCTGCCGCGGCCCAATCAAATCAACAACATAACTGTTCCATTCCATTTGATTCGCCGCGACGACCTGATGACGGTTGGATTTCGCCTCTCTTCGCTTCGCTCGCTTCGCCTCCTATGTGTCCCTACTGTCAGGTCATGTTATCCAGGGAGCTAATGGATGCTCTATGGCTGGGTTCACAGTCTGATTAAAAAGCTGGATAAACTCTCGTCAGGATTCTGTCTCTGAAATTCAGGTGCTGGCTAATGTCTGTGTTCTACGTAAACCTACGTTACCTGACTGGCGACAAAACACAAAAAGGGCCTGTGCTGCCAAACATGGTGGAGCAGCCGTGAAGGCCTTGTAAAGAGAGTGGTACCACACTGCCGGCCTCCACAGCTCAGCTCAGCAAGAGTCATTGAAGCTCAATTCATGTCCACGCACAATCGCCTGCCTGCCTGCCTGGTCACCCCTTCTAGCACCATCGGCAGTACACACACACACACACACACACACACACACACATACACATACACATACACACACACACACACAGACAGACGATTTAACACACACACACACACTCTCTCTCACACACACACACAAACACACATCACAAGGTCACAAGCATGTAGTGACAGATAAATAAAAAGACACAGGAAGTAGAGGACAGGCCACCGAACAACCTGTTTTGTTGCGTTGCCATGGCATCATGACACAGGTTTGTCACCGCTCTCTTTAGTGTGGTGTCGCACAGCATAGAGGGGTGGCATGATGACGTCCAAACCGAGCCACCATTAGATAGTGCAGAGATAAAGCCCAGTGGGTTTACTAGCACTTAAGGTCAAAGGCCATCGTCATGACAACAACTGTACGAACTCTTCATATCATAACCATAGGCTACTGTAACACTGTTTTAATGCAAACATCCCTTTTCATCTACTGCTATCATTTGTAAGCACAACTTATGCAAACCCCTTCTGTGGTTTAAATATTCAAGACTCTTGCTGTTTTTAAGCAGTTTCATGTATAATGAAGTGTAAGTGTGCATAGTATACGTAACAAATAACTAATATTAACAAACTCTGTAATGCTTCACTAAAAAACTAGTCACTCATTTTTTCAAACGAGTGCACGTAGGCAGACAGCGAGTGCAACTGAATGAAACCAAGCAAACTACAAAGCAAACTGCCTTCTGCCTTTTATTCTCCTCTTTTCTTACCTTTTTTCTGCTTTTTTCTGTGACCTACAAGACATAAAAACATATGGCTTCTTTAAAACTATGCTACTCTCCAATGAAGAAACATTCAAAATGCACTGGGTCATGAATAGCGTCTTCTGAACAGGCTGCTGAACATTCCTCACTACAACTCGGGTTGCCAGATGAGGCTGATGATTTCCAGCCCAAAAAATGCTCAAAACCTGCAGAGAAGCACAAAATCCCGCCCAATTCTATTGATTTCCATGTCAAAAATTGGGCGTTTTTTTCTGCTAAATGCCATATTTAACCACATACGGCCATCCTAAGCAGCCCAATTGGGCGGGAAACAGCCCAATCTGGCAACGCTAACTACAACAGCAGAGGCAGCTCGCAAGGAAGAAAGTGTATTTCGATTCCTTTTAGTGACTCAAGGACACAACAGCAGTGAGTGACATCCAATCTATCTGCAATAGTAATTCTTTGGAGTTTCTAAATTTAGGCGGAGTACTGCGGTGCAAAACCTTGTCAGGAGCACTATACAGACCCTCAACCATAGTACACACTGTCCGACTTCAAGAATATTACCCGCCAATAATCATACATGGACGGATCGACATGACACACACACAAACAGCTGCATGTGCACGCACACACCCGCACACACACACACTCATTCACTTACAATACCCACAATATAGCCTACAATATTCACTCATTCATATTCAACAAAATTCCCTTCCCCCCAAAACACACTACAACCTTACATAAGACACACACATACACCTGCATCTGTCCGCAGGTGCACACACACTTCTTGTTTTGCTTCTAATGTCCAGAGGTCAAAAGTCACTCCGTGTTGTGCACAGCCCCATTACCGTCCCTTTCCATCCACTAACCAGATGACCATTTCTCCAAGCCAGGCAAGCTGAGGGAAAGAATAGGGTCCAATCACCCCAAACAATGAAACGGCCATATGACCGTGATCACCCACCGCCTCTTTCAGTCTTCTCCCATGGCTAAGACGATGACATCAGCCTGAAGCCGCGGGCCAAGTGCACATAACTCACTTTATAGCATGTGTGAGTGAATAAAAATGTGAAATGTCTTTCTCTTGCCAGCGCAGTGAATTTTTCACATTCCCAATGGAGCTTAGGAGAGCATAAAAATGATTTGACCATGCGCTTGTTTACAGTTCTCGCTAACCGCAAAGTCAAAAAGATGTTTGATGTGCTTGTCTGGGTGCAAACTCAGTGCGTTTCTGCGTGATCTTTTCCGACGTAAATGCTCCAATGTATTTTTTCTTTAAGCGTTTAGCCATATTCATGCAACACGTGTATCCGCACTGTAGAAAACATTCTGTGTTTCTCCATTCAGACATCAAAATCTATGTGTACAAGGTAATTAAGCGCATATTAACTGGTCTTTTTTCTGAAATAAAAGGCCCTTTCAGATGCCTTTGTCCTGGACCCAGCCAAAGCTGTCAGCGGCCCTGAAAGTAAGACAGAGCCGTGCATTCCCGTGTGTCAATGCCGGAGTGCAGCAATTGATTAGGCCAGTCTTTCTCAAAGTGGGGCGCAAGCCCCCCTGGGGGGGCGCGGAGGCATTGCAGGGGGGGCATGTGAGATCTGATTTTGTTTTTTTCCCCCAAGGAAATTATTTCCTGTCTCTTTAATAAGCAATACATTTTAACACCTCACCACCAACATTATATTATAAATTGTCATGAATTTGAGTAGCATAGGAAATGAACACACCTCCCTCTTTGTTTTATCTCACCAGTCACCTTTGCTTTGATTCTGCTGATCGTAAAATAAGGGGGGGCTCGGAAGCATCCAGACCCTCCGAAGGGGGGAATGATGGGAAAAGTTTGGGAACCGCTGGATTAGGCCAAGAAAGATTTGGGCGAACGGCACAACCAAAAGCATTCCATCTGTTTTACAATCTTTGATTTGCCAGGTTTCAAACAGAACACAGGAACACCAAATCCCCAGTAAGATCGTATAAAAGCTTTTGTTGTACTAACATAGAAAGTAAAAGCTGGAATCACTTCATCACATCGAACATTTAGACACAGCTGTATACAGACCAAAGTCTTGTACCCGTATCCCAATTCAAAACGTTCAATCCTACCCTGTACAGTGCACTACCTCGAGATAAGACACCAATGCAGCCCACACTCTATGGAGTGCACGATGTGGGTACAAGAGTGAACATCATTGACAGAGCCATAGAAACAAAGTGCCACATATTTCAGTCCCTCCAGGAATTCGCGATGTTGTGATTTGCAACTTTTTCGCAACTTCGATGAATTCCCGCGTACTCTGCGCGACAGTGCAACTTTAACCAAACACTGCGATTTCCCACAACTTTGAACCAATCCATGTCCGTAACGTGTTGCGCTGACTTCACTGACGTCTCTATTGTACATCATTGGAGCACTGAGCTAGACTATGGGTGTGACATTGGGAGCACAGAAAAAAATGGCATTTATTCTATAGGGTGCCTCTAAAATATTATTTGATCTAACCAACTTTGACTCAAAGGAGTTTAATAACACTAAGCAGAGATCAGATCAGGTAGGCCTACTCAGTTAACTCACATATTTCACAAGGGAACAAAACCATGAACTTTTTAGTACTTTAGTGCTCAACCTGCAATGGACACCGCCGTCCAAAGCAACTTAAATGGACTCCTCTGGACACAGTGGGTTCATCAAACAGGTCTCCTGGAGCAATGTGGGGTTAAAATGCAGCACCTTACTCAAGGGGATAGATTGCAGATAGCAGGGAACATGTGGCAGAGTGCTTTTCAGGTGGGGTTGCAGGTATGACATCACGTTGGAGGAACTCCCCCAGGATTCTAAGGTTCTACATAGACTCCTATGAGCCTGCGGAACCCCCAACGTGATGTCATAATAGTACATTTTCTTAAAATGGTTAACCTGCAACCCCACCTTTAACCCCCTGGATGTGGGGACTTAGGTGTGTGGAGCTGGAGCTGGAGCTTGTTTTAGGGGAGGCTGAGGGCTTATTCAAGGGAGAATGAGGGCTTGTTTTCGGGGAGGCTGAGGGCTTATTCAGGCCTCATGTATGCATGACCTCTGGAGGAAGACAGAGCAGAGCAGAGCAGAGCTGTAGTGCGGAGCAGAGCAGAGCAGAGCAGAGCAGAGCAGAGTAGAGCGGAGCGGAGTAGTGCGGAGCAGAGCAGAGCAGAGCAGAGCAGAGCAGAGCAGAGCAGAGCAGAGCAGAGCAGAGCAGAGCAGAGCAGAGCAGAGCAGAGCAGAGCAGAGCAGAGCAGAGCAGAGGGCTACAGGGCATTCCTCACATTCCAGCCCAATGACCATTACACAACAGGGAGACAGAAGAATGCGTCTCTGTGTCTGTCTGTCTGTGTGTGTGTGTGTGTGTGTGTGTGTGTGTGTGTGTGTGTGTGTGTGTGTGTGTGTATGTGTGTGTGTGTGTGTGTGTGTGTGTGTGTGTGAGAGTGTGAGTGTGAGTGTGAGTGTGAGTGTGAGTGAGAGTGAGAGAGAGAGAGAGAGAGAGAGAGAGAGAGAGAGAGAGAGAGAGAGAGAGAGAGAGAGAGAGAGACGGTGTGTGTACGTATGTGTGTGGTGTGTGTGTGTCTGAGAGAGAGACAAACAGAGGAGAGAGAGAGACTGTGTGTGTGTGTGTGTGTGTGTGTGTGTGTGTGTGTGTGTGTGTGTGTGTGTGTGTGTGTGTGTGTGTGTGTGTGTGTGTGTGTGTGTGTGTGTGTGTGTGTGTGTGTGTGTGTCTTCATTTGTCCCCATATATCTTCATATCTTCATCATATCCTCATTTGTCCTTATGTGCAGAGATGTGAGACCAGTCCCATGCAGCAAAAATACATTTCAGAACAAAGAACAAAAGTTACAAAGTTTAACTGCAGAAGTGCTCGTCTCCTTCGCCAGCCCCAATGTGTTCTATACCCTGACACATTAACTAGAGGAGGGGAAGGGACGACTAGCTTTGCACGTCCACACCCCCAGAGGCGATTCTAGAGGCGAGTTGGGGCCCAAAGTGGAGATTCAAAAGAATGAACATTCGCAACAAATCACCACTATTGTAGTAGACTGAAGTCGTAGCTGTTATTCACCATCTACCCCAAGCAGCTGCCTGCCTTACCTGGTGACAAGATGCGCCTCTGCACACCTCTGGCATGGAGAGAACACTCTTACACACTCCAAACTCTGACACTCCACGCACACCAACCAGGGAATGTCAACAAGATGGAGCGGTTTTGTAGTAAAGATGAACACAAAGAAGCTCTGATTGCATGAATGTACTGTGTAGGGAAGGGGAGTAGAGTCGCCCTGACCGGGACTCGAACCCAGACCTTCTGGGGTACCAAACACTTAAGAGCCAGCCTCGTTGGCGTGACACAGTCAGAACACACCCACAACCCTAGTGATGGTCTCTCCATCACACACTGCATGTGGCAGCTTTAAAAGGATACATTAAAACATTGAAATGCATGAGGATTGGCCCTGCCGTGGCCAACCAGTAGGGCACTCGGCTGCCATGCGGCTGACCCGGGTTCGATTCCCAACCCGGGTCCTTTGCCGACCCCTCCCCGTCTCTCTCCCAATTCGCTTCCTGTCCACCTCTCACACTGTCCTATCAAATAAAGTCGAAAAAGACCAAAACAATTTTTTTTTAAAGAAATGAATGAGGATTTACAAGTCAGCTCTATGGGTCCAACCTCTGTCTTTGAAATTGGACTTGTCTCGAAGGTGCTACACACATGAAAAGGCAGAGTAACAAACTAACAATGACAGGCAAGAATGGTTAAAATGCAATGCAAGTCACATTATCTACACACAATACCATTGCAAGGTTTGATTTATGGTACCACAAAAGTAATTAATGGTGTGGAAGATGTTTAAAATAGTGTTGATGAGTGCACAAAACATGACTTTATTGACAATTTTCAAACCAGTTATGAAATCTCAATAAATCAGGCACTAGCTGGCTATTGAGGTCATAAAGGCTTTCGCTCTGCGAATCCATGTCTGTGTGGTCTTGAAGTTTTAATTCCCATCCAGGGAAAACTACTCAACTAATGTGGAGTGTCAGCGAAGTATGTGTTTGTGTGAATACACGGACTGTGAGTATTTAGGCCTAATCTGAAACAGGCTGTGTCGGCACAAGTTAATTCGTCATATGTCATCAGTAAGCTTCCTCTACCCTCCCCCCTCTATTTCACTCTTCCTCTCTCCCACATGGTCTAACAAAACACACGCATGCACACTCACACACACACACACACACACACACACACACACACACACACACACACACACACACACACACACTTCGACCTATAGTCATAGCCTACATATTTAACCCCCTTCTCCATTTAAGTCTCGGTCAAACATGCAATATCTGACATCTTGGCTATGGTGTGATATACTACGTGCTTTGACTCAATCGGCCATTATATATTGGACTTTGGTCTTAATAGAACATGCTCACACACACATCCTCAGACACAGACACATCCACAAGAAAACTGGTGATCCCATAATGATTTGTATATGATAAGTAAGTAGTATATGATAAAAGCAAGTAGTGTGTATATGTGCATATGTCTATGAGTGTACATGTACGTAGTATATGTGTCTGTGTGTTTGTATTTGTGGTTATGGAACGACATCGACGCGACGAGAAAGAGAGAGAGAGAGAGAGAGAGAGAGAGAGAGAGAGAGAGAGAGAGAGAGAGAGAGAGAGAGAGAGAGAGAGAGAGAGAGAGAGAGAGAGAGAGAGAGAGAGAGAGAGAGAGAGAGTGAGTGTGTGAGTGAGTGAGTGAGTGAGTGAGTGAGTGAGTGAGTGAGTGAGTGAGTGAGTAAGTGAGAGAGAGAGAGTGAGAGAGGAGTCATCAAGTTCAGAAGAACAAGGTTCCCATGACCAAGCACTTACCAACACAATGACAACAACGAGTAAGAAAAACTCTCCTCATACCCCACTGCCTTCAGACAACATCCTTCCTCTCAGGTTAATTTTTCAGCTTAGGTGACCCGTCTCTCACACACACACACGCACACACGCACACACGCACACACGCACACACACTAATCCTACTCTAAACCCCTGCTGCGCTAACCTTGTTTTGCCTGTGTGCTCTGTTGATCCCCACACCACATTGTATGGGTCATTCTATGTGAAATCAGATACTTTGAGGTCCGACCGGCATGAATTTTTATGAAACTTGGTAAAAAAAACAGAACTGCATTTGGGGCAGCCACGGCCTAATGGTTAAGGAGGTGGACTTAAGATCAGAGGGTAGCTGGTTTGAATCCCACCCTTACCTCTCCCTACACCTCCATCCATGGCTGAAGTGCCCTTGAGCAAAGCACCTAACCCCATTGCTCCAGGGATTGTAACCAATAACCCTGTAAAATAGCTGTAAGTCACTATGAATAAAAGTGTCGGCTAAGTGTAATAAAATGCAATATAATGTAATGTAATGTAATTGTGTGAATTTCGCACCAATATTAAGGGGGAAGAATATCTGAATTAGATGGTCAGTACATCATGCATTCATCAGTGAATACTATTAATCTATTAATACAGTCAATTTAGGTCACATATGAATGGTTTTGATATCGTTTTAAAAGTCTTTTCTAGTTCTGGATTTCTACCCTGTCACTCAAAAGGCGCACTCCAAGTTTCTTTAAATCTGTGCCGGTCGGGCTCATGTCTTCTTTTCTGCATTGCTTTGGATAAAAATACCTACTAAATGTAATGCAAGGACATGGTAGGAAGTCAAGGATAATCATCATGATTGACTTGAATTTCATCACCATCTCAAATCCCCATTTTATGCGGCATGATGTCGGTCAACCCATTTACTGTATCTACCGTCTTTGATACCGCCACATTACATGACAAGGGTCAGTGTTGCTGTGTTGACTGGTGAGACTGAGATGGTGACAAGAGGTGGTGTGATGATGATGATGATGGCTCTTCCTTTTAGCTAAATGACAATTACTTACAGATAATAAAATTGCTGTGCTGCGGTGATAATGGCAGCAGTGTGCTATAACGCAATCACCTAAAAGCCACCAGTGACGGAAATCAGATCAATCTCTGAACCTCTTGATGATGGAGTGGTAGGCCAGTGTGTGAGTGTTTGTACACACGTGCGCGCGCGTGCGTGTGTGTGTGTGTGTGTGCACCTCCGTGTCTCATCATCCGGAAGACCAGGAGAGATAATCCTTCCACAGGTCCCACAACCAATCACTGTGGTTCACCAACCCTTTGGCAAGGCAGACAGATGCCAGTGCACAATCACATGCTGTATGTATACATGCATGTAGAATAAGCATTGTGCACATCATTTTATGTAAAAGATGTGCATTGTGAACATGTTTTCTGATTGGACAATCTACTATATGTTGCTTTGATTGGACATTGTGACTCAGGGTACCTCAGTCATGGAGGAGGATGGGGGAGAGCACTACTCCGCCCACCAACCCGGCAGGTCGGGAGTCGAACTGGCAACCTTTGGGCTACAAGTCTGACGCCCTAACCGCTTACCCATGACTGCCCTAAGCATTGCACATATCATTTTCTTTAAATGATGTGCATTGCGAACATGTTTTCTGATTGGACAATCTACTACATGTACATGGTGCTTTGAATGGTGATTGTGATCCTGCACACTAGTAACATCAGTTTGTATGCTGTCCGTGACATAAGTTTCATCTGGGTTGACTGGAGCTCATGCAGGGTTCACAAACACTCAAAAACACATGTGGACACACACAGAAACACACATGCACGCACACACACAGAGTAAGGTAGCTTAGGAGGTAACCGTTGGACGCAAGAAAGCTTTGTGTGAAAGGTTTGTGTGCGGTTCATGAAGGTTGAAGTGTCCTGGGATAAATAAATCAGTCTTTGAGAAAAGTAATATAGGCTACTCCGTGCATTGTGGTCAGGACTTCACATTGGTATTTGAATAGGTGAATTAGAGCATGACACTATAAAGAGCTGTGGGCTTGTACTTTCCGAAGTAAAACAGGGTCAACATACAGTAAATTCAGTTTGTGTCCTCAAAAAGAAAACCGGTTTCCGACCCAGGATGCAACACAGCAGCGCGAACTGCAGACTCTATAGACTTTATGTACGACTAGAAACGTGGAATGCTAGTGCCTGGTCACAATCACAAAACATATTTTCTGATACTGACATATACTGTTTTAACCACAGTTCAATGAATTATGCTTAAAGGGACACTGTGCAGGAAATGGTCAAAAAGGGTACTGCAACTATGCTGCTCATTGAAACTGTGCTGCCAATTGCCAAATTTGATCTTTACATGAAAGTTTTCTCAGTAATAAACAAATATTTTCTAGTATGGTCCAAGTAGAGTCATTTTTGCAGCTAAAAATGGCTATTTTTGGAAATTCAAAATGGCGGACCATGGAGAAGATCCCTCTTTTCATGTATGAAAAGTGCAATTTTTCCAGTCGTAATGAATACTTAGAATTTGATGGTGGTGGTAAGTATTCATGAAAAGGGTAACATTAGTGAATGAGCAGCATTAATTCAGGAAATAAACAACTAAAAATCTCACACAGTGTCCCTTTAAGGGTTAATGGCGCTTTAGTGGTAGCACGCGTCAGGGTGGTGCAACCACAGCTAATGCCACAACTGTTGGAATAAAATGTATGGATTAAAAAGGATTATCTAAGCATATTTAAAGCAGTAAATTAATGACCAATTACTAATTAATTTGTCTATACCAAACTCTCTACCATACCATAACCATACCCACCTTAATTTGATGTCACTTTGTCACTTGCCACTACGAAAAAAAAGGAAATATCCACACACCACAAAAGCTCCCTTGTTGTGATTTAATAAATGAAATGTTGGCAAAACGTTTCAACCTGTATCTTCGTCTACTTCGCAGGTCTACTTTGCCACTTTGTCCACAAGCGAAACCAGGCAAGAACACAAACAAGTGGGAGAGATAGCGAGGGAATAATTTAGTGAAAGAGAAAGAAAGAAAGAACGAAAGAAATAGAGGGGGAAGAGGAGAGCAGGAGATGGGTAAAGAAAGATGGTTGATTGCCGTATGTAGGACTAAGGCACATGGGAACAACTGAGGGGTGGAGAGAGAGCAGGGGTGCATTTTTCGAAACCTTAGCTGCTAACTACGTTAGCTACTTTCTTGTTCGCGGTACAATTTCCCATTGACAATTACCCAAGTTGCTAACTGGCTAACAACTACGCTTTTGAGAAACGCACCCCAGGAATGTACAGTATCACCTCAAAGAGAGTCTAGATCAGAGAGCTCCTCAAAAGCAGAGCGGAGGCATGGCAGCCCCAGATCCCAATACCCAATACCCAAGGGGATCATTTCACCACTTCTATGATACACAATGACATCACATGAAACAAGCAGGAAAATAAACATCATAAACAATACAGTTACACAACACATAAACATCCTTGAATCCTTGGAAGATAAAGAGTAAACACACGTCTGTTCCTGACGTACGCAATTAGGCCAGTTATAAGCCTGCTTATGCACTAAAATTCAAATGTCACGCATACTGGCATCACGCAAACGCATTTATTTTATGCCAGTCCATTCCATGTTGAGGTGCGACGCCTTAGCAAGTAAAGTTGAGCTCCTGAACACCGCAGCAAAGCACTTTTGTCAAATTCTGTTGCTAAATGCAAAAATGCTCTACTGTGCCCGGACCAAAGCCATGCCTAACCCTAACCTGTTAGTAAAGCAACGTTTCTGGGGCTTGACTTTTTCCAAAAACAGCAAAAACAAGCAAGGGAAATTGTGAAATTGCGGCGGAATTGTGACCTGATCAAAATGGTGCCTAAACCTAACCCGTCACAGGGCGTAGTATATTTTAACATGCAAAGTCGTGATGCACGAGCATGACAGACGTGTCGGCGCGTTAGCTTAACGTTCTATTATGATGCCATGTTGCTTACTCACAAAAGCTCCACCAGCTTGCCCATTGGTCAGGCAAGATTCCGCCTGAGAATACCATGCAGATGGCAGCCATGTCAGACCCTGTGTGTGCACTGTGCTGAATGAACTGAACTAAAGAGGGGCTGGTTGGGGGGCGCTGTGGCGCAGCGCGCTAAGCCCCCCACACTTGGGCTTGCATGCCCATGGGGACCCCGGTTCGAGTCCGGCCGGGGTCATTTCCCAACCCTACCCCATCTCTCTCCACACTCACTTCCTGTCGCACCTTCACTGTCCTATCCGAAATAAAGGCCCAAAAAGCCCATAAAAATATCTTTTTAAAAAAACAAAAACAAAAAAGAGGGGCTGGTTTCACCAGGCAGCAAGGATTATCCTGCCACTTCAGAGAAACAAAATGACATCACAAGAGTGGTAAACAGCCACATTTCAAAGCGCTGATGCACGAGTGTAAACGCACGGGCCTCTGTTTTCTTTCCAACGCTTTGGATGAAAGCAGAGAGTGTTTAATGAAATGTCACTTCCATCAAAACCCCCGTGTAAAGTCGAGAGAGCGTAGAGCGCTCGTCTTCAAAAAGAATCAACATTCCACAGCAAATTGATTGTGAATCGCTCAAAGAGGACGAGGGGGAACCGTAAGGAAGCACGATTTAACGCTTCTATTGTGCCTTTATTGGTTTTTAATTGACTCCAAAAGGGGGTGACTGACACCTCACACATGGCATGAAAGGGGCAAATAAAACAGATGAATTAAGAGAGAAAGAGAGAGAGAGAGAGAGAGAGAAAGAGAGAGAGAGAGAGAGAGAGAGAGAGAGGGGGAGAGAGAGAGAGAGAGAGAGAGAGAGAGAGAGAGAGAGAGAGAGAGAGAGAGAGAGAGAGAGAGAGAGCAGGGGCTTTAATTAGAGCCTGTGCTGTGCTGTTGGCCCAGTGGTGACTGTGGGTTGGTGTGTGTAAGTCAGGCGGGAGGCCCACATGCTTTATATCCTTTCTTGAAGACACACGCACATGCACACACACGCACACGCATACGCGCACACACACGCACACGCACCCACACCCACACCCACACACAAAACCATGCACACACGCGCGCGCACGCGCACACACACACACACACACACACGCAGAGGCTCGTACACATGCAAAACCACACACACACAGACAGGCACACCAGTATTCTCTTTTAAGATTCACTCACTTACTTAGACTCACACGCACTCTCACACAAGCATGCGCACACACACACACACACACACACACACACACACACACACACACACAGTTACAATCACACTAACCATCTCTGCAACCGACACTGCAACATTCTGTTTTACAATTCACACACACACACACACGCACACACACATTTTCCCTTTTAAAGACCTACTCACACATTAATATACATTTTATAGAGCCGTGCAAGCCCCTTTCCCTCATGCAAATGTACTGGCCCCAAACCACTTCTTTCAGGCAGACCCCTGCTCACATAAAGATGAACCAACCCGCAACTTGTGAAGTACACAATGATCAGTTTCAGACCTGCACACATCCACAAAGAAACACACAGCCAACATCTTTTTTAAATGGTGAACACCCAAACGTTCACCCACACACTAAACAAAGTCTTTTAAATGATACCGACACACACACCAACCCACTATGTCAAACACAACAGCACAATTAAACACACACAGACACACAGACACACATACTCACACACACTTTTGTTCTATGAAAA
>NC_085874.1:17706430-17736430 GCF_034702125.1 Engraulis encrasicolus | reverse complement strand
GATCGATAAGGTCAATCAACTAACAATGACTGTATTAACTGATAATTTGCATCCCTATTTGTGACCAATCACATTCTACCAGGTACTGTCCCTATTCACTTGTCCCTCTTCTAGAAAAGGTGGTAAAAACTAGCCTAGAAATCTAGACGCCCCTAGTGGCCGCAAAATGAATTTGGGGTTTTTGGCGCGGCCAGGCTAGGTAAAAACACAACATACTTCATTCTCTACCATGGTTCTACATACTAACAGACTAATCATTTGGTCCCACTTGAACCCCCTGGCTTGTCAAGACATTAGGCCTCAATTGTAGTTGAGTACCCTGGGCAAAAGCCGACTGTTGACTCCGTCAATCAGTCTGGAACAAGCTAAGAGGAATCCGTTTCCATGGGGGGTGAGAGATGATCTGACCTTAGTTCCAACTTCAAATTCAAATTCAAATTGTACTTTATTAGCATGGCTGTGTTGCCAAAGCATACAAATAACAAGAATCAATCAGTAACACGGGTGAGTTCTGCATCACCTCTCTCAACTGGTTTGCTGCTTGGCAGAACCATGAGCAAACCAAGCTAGGCGGGTTGGGCCAGACTATGCACGGAGCCAAAATCTTTGGGCGGAAGTACGTACTGTAGGATGGTGTCGCCAGGCGAGTAGTAGAGCCCATTGAAGCACTCCAAAACTGACAGCTCCCACACTACACACACAAAAGAAGACCAGTTGGACCCGAGAAACAGGAGAGGAGGGTAACGGAGAAACGAGGGGCAGCGGAAGGGACATATGAGACAAAAGCCGAGGTTGTCAGCCTGCCAGGTTGCATGCTGAAAGTGAAAGAAAAAGCCCCATAGGGAAACTCCAACTCCCATTGTCATCGTGACACAGCACTCCACAGCACACAAGTGAACACTGTACACAATGAAATTGCATTTATGCCTCACCCGTGCAAGGGGGCAAGCCTCAATGGCGCCGCTAGGGAGCAGTGCGGCGGGACGGTACCATGCTCAGGGTAGCTCAGTCATGGAGGGGGATGCGGGAGAGTTAATTACTCCCCCCACCAACCTGACGGATCGGGAGTCGAACCGGCAACCTTTGGGCTACAAGTCTGACGTCCTAACCGCTTAGTTACCCATGACTGCCCATGCTGCTGATGTTGCCTCTGTGACTATGGCTACAGTCTCTCCAGAAACTATCCCTTGTCAGAGGTGTCACAAGTAAAAGTTAAAGTAAAAATAAAAAGAGAAAAAAACGTTTCCTTCCAACACGAAGGTAACTTATCTGAGTAACGAGTAGACCTGTGTACTTGTCTTACGATCAGCTGACTGCGCTGGTTGTATCAAGTTTGTGGTAGGTCCTTGTTAGGTTTTTAGCATTTCTCGGTAACAGCTCAGTCTATTTACCTCATTAGGCACATCGCAGTAAAGGGTGTAACTAACAGCTATGTAATATCATGTGCTGTGCTGGTGTTGTACTTACACCATGAGTTTTCTTTTGTTTTACTTTTGACACCTCTGTCATTAGCAATAATTGAATTTTGTTCATTATGTCTTGCTAAATTTTTTGTTTTGTTTTGTTTTTTACCTGACATGTTTCGACGGTGTAACTTCCGTCTTCATCAGACGGTCACATGGATGTTGATGTGTGACGGATCTCTAACAATATTTAGCCCTGTAGGAATGCAGGCTTCAGGGGCTGGGCTGGCCTGGGTCGGCCTGGCCTGGCCTGGGCTGAGCTGTGGTCAGGCTGGGCAGCTTTTGGACAGATGACCCGGTGTCCTCGACTGGCTACCGTAGCTAGACCCGAAAAACAAGCCCACACACTCACTCGTTCACGCCCCATTTCAGCCTGGCATGTAGGGCTACGGTGATGGGTGCCTTCAGACAGCATCTATACCGCTAAAATGCATGTGCATGTTGATCATTTCGTGCCACATACACATGCACTGTGCATTCCATAAGGGAGGGAGTGCCCAGAGGAGAATGCTGCTGCCACAAAATTGTCTGTCCCACACAAAGTGAACATGGGAATCACTGAGACAATGTGCATTGCACTGAATTTCGGGGTTGAGCGTTATACTTAGGCCGTGTTCTTGTTTGCCAGTGAATATAGTCACTATGAAGAGAGGACTATGTAGGACATAGCATGCATGTTAGCTTGCGTTGTTCCAGACTGGACCTAGAACCAAAGGAGCCAAATATGAAATATGCAACATCGTTGATTTGGTAACAGTGTCACATTTAGCAGAGGATTGCGAGGATGCTTTTTCTGCCACAGTAACTGGCCTATTAAACGGAGATGTGAAATGTGGTTACCCCACACCCTGCCATGTCCTTCCACCTCAGGCCAAACCTGTGAGCCTGAGGCCTAGTGTGAATAAACACACTTCCCCAACTGTGTATCCTGTGCTAAATTTCAGAAATATCAACAGGGACATGTATAACTTTGGCAATGTGTTTAACACAATGTTTTATTTCTTTAGAAGATATTTTTTTGGTCTTTTTTTTTACTTTATTTATGATAGGACAGTGAAGGTGGTGAAAGGAGGCGAGTGGGGAGAGGGAAACGGGGAAGGACCGTGAATCGAACCCGGGTCAGCCACATGATTAACTCATTGAGTGCCAGCCATTTTCAAATTCAGACCAGGGGGTTGCCAGGCTTTTTTCAACGTTTGAGTGATTTTTCAAGAGCCATAAAAAATGAGTTCTTTGTCCATGTGTCAAACAAACAGACCAGATTAACATGTAGGCCCCACCCCCCATAAAAAACGCAATTGACTTGATATCAAGTCTTTGGCACTGTGCCATACATTCTGAAAAGACTCGTTTTCAAGTCCATGGCACTCAAAGAGCTACACAATCTTTTACTTACAAAAATGGGCTGCAGCGCTGCACATACTTCACCCTTTAATCTGAGTGCGTTTGAAACATAAGACATCTGTCACAGAATCCTCTCAGTGGTTCATGAACTTGTACAGTTACATGGTGAAAGTTCTAAGCAGGAACAGAAGCAAGAGAGCCCTTCTCAGTAGTTTACGAGTCAGATTTCAACCTGAAGGACAACCAGATATGGAAACTACTAAGTATTGCTTTAAAGCAGTGGTGAGCAATGAAGCAAAGACTCCAAACTGGTTGAAGGCAGGTTGAACACACACACGATCTGCCCACCAGGAAGTGAATGTATGCTTATGGAGAGTATCCTGGCGCTTTGCACAAAGTCATTCTCTCTCACACACAGACACACACAGACACACACACAGACACACACAGACACACACAGACACACACTAATACAAACACAACCCCCTCAGTGTTTTCATAGCCTCCAAGTCTGCTCCAGTTCACGTTGCTCTACTCTACTCTACTCTACTTCCCATGTCTGCTTATTCCAGTGAAACACCTCCACTGCTGCCGAGGAGAAAGTCCCTATATGACCCACAGTGACGTCCACAAAGAAAAGAGGAACAGAGGAATGCCATTTTCAGCGTTTGATTCAGAGAAAGGTGCACGGTTGCGGAGGCTGAGAGAATATGTGTGAAGGAAGATAATCTCCTTGGCTTTCATCAAACATAACAGAACATACAGAAATACACACACACACACACACACACACACACACACACACACACACACACACACACACACACACACACACACACACACACACACACACACACACACACACTAATCTAACAAATACAAATTGTGGAACTGAACTGAACTTTCTTGAACTTAGATACAAACAACTATTACACAAGGGGCAAACAACAGAATATAGGCTGGTCTGAAATATCATACCAAGGAATAAGCTACCTGCCAATGTGACTAGTGACATTGAAATTTTTACTAGCCACAGCCAAGTTTTACCTGCTTTTGGCAGGTACCAGTGTCAAGCCCTGACACACACACAGGCACACACACAGGCACAGGCACACAAGCACAGGCACACAGGCACAGGCACAGGCACACGCACACACACACCCAGAGAGCATATAAAATAAAACTAGCAGACGGGATGCACCCAATACACAATACCAGGCGGGAGCTGTATGAAGTCATTGGTGGCATCACACAAGACAGGCATTTTGATGCATCGAACATCTGCCTTTCTGTTCCACATTATGTGGTCATGTGCTCGACATCTTTTGTCGTTCTCTGCCTCCCTCCTCTCTTCCTCTACTTCCCTCCCTCCCTCCCTCTCTTTTCTTTCATTCTCTTTCCTTCCTTTTAGAGCTTGCTCACTTGCTCTCTCTCTTTCGCTGCACTGTATCACTCCCCACTGCTCTCTCTCCCTCTCTCCCTCTCCCTCTCTCTCTCTCTCTCTCTCTCTCTCTCTCTCTCTCTCTCTCTCTCTCTCTCTCTCTCTCTCTCTCTCTCTCTCTCTCTCCCTCTCTCCCTCTCCCTCTCTCTCTCTTGTGTTTTTACTCAATCTGCTAACTGAGCACAGGATTGCCAGGCATAGACATACACACACCAACACACAAACGCATGGACATTCTCTCTCACACGCTCTCTCTCTCTCGCTCTCTCTCTCACACACACGCACACACGCGCACACACACGCACGCACACGCACACACACGCACACACACACACACACACACACACGCACACACGCGCACACACACACACAAATACACACAGAAACTATACTGTACTGTACACCAACAATAATTTGCAAGAAAGACAAATGACCCTTGCATAATGCCAAAAACTAACGCACCAAGGGTGCCATTAACACGTATCACCATCACAATTAGCCGACACTTACAGGTTTCCCTCTTTCCCACTTCCACCCCGGCATACCTCAACATACTAACTCAACAAGAGGCCTAGGCCTACTCCACCCCCCCCCCCCTCCAGTCCAGACACACTACACTACAGTACTACTGCAGCAGGCATCCCAATTCTCTACATAGCTGGGATGTCAGACGTGTTCCGGACTACTCCGCTGTTAACTGCTTTATCCATCAGGGTCGGGATCCAAACGTTAGGGCCATGGCAGCAGCAGCAGCAGCAGCAGCAGCAGCAGCGGTGATGGGTATGGCCCTGGCTGTGACGGGCAACAGGCGGCGGGTGGCAGGCGGCAGCCCCTGACCAGGATGCCAGAGCAGCCTCTGCAGCTTACCACATCCTCCAGGAATGTGATAATGACCCTCGGCTGTCTAATAAAGACTGGCCGGGGGTGCGGGAGGATGGTGGTGGAGGTGGCGGATGGGACTAGGGGCGGAGAGGGAGGGAGGTGAATCCCAGAGATGAACTACGGTGAATTTGAGAAAATGAATTCTTAAAAAAAAATTTTTTGGTCTTTTTGACTTTATTCATGATAGGACAGTGAAGGTGGTGAGAGGAAGCGAGTGGGGAGAGAGAGACGGGAAGCGCCAGCAAAGGACCTGGGCCGGGAATCGAACCTGGGTCAGCCACATGGTAGTCGAGTGCCCAACCGTTTGGTCGCGGCAGGGCTCAGAGAAAATGAATACAATTACATGAGAAAAAGGAAACATTTTGGCAAGAGTTTGGCAAGGTTGGGGGTGGGCTGGAAAGGGGAGTAAATTTACGGAGCTGAACACAGACCCTTCTTTTTTGCTAAACCGATTTTTTTTGGTGGGGGTGGGGGGTATCAGTACGCTCATTTCCAGAACTGTTCAGACCACTTCCACCTGTCTTGTCCCTGCAGCCCAATATGGGGGGAAATATTTCCACTTTTCTGTCATCATCTGGAGCTCGTAAAGCAAAAACACACAACACAACTCTGCCAACTACGACAGTTTTATGGATGTTTATCCGCTTGGCAACGAGGATACAAAAATAATGATGGGAGAGTAAACTGAGCTGGGGTGCATTTCTCAAAAGAGAAGTTGTTAGCCTGTTAGCAACTTCGGTAGTTGCCCATGGGAAAATGCATTGAAAACAACAAAGTAGCTAATGTAGTAAGCAACTTTGGTTTCGAGAAATGCACCCCTGAACTGTGCAAGATGTTACAAAAGTCATGTCACAATGTCTGTTCGCTACTTTCTAGACAGCTTGGCTGGCAGTTCCTCAATCCAGGTTAAGTCATTCAGAGATTGAAAATTACAAGCTGACATTTAGTTGACACACACGACCCACTCTTTGCTAGACGTGACGCACAGATGCCTTCGAGTACGCCATGACAGTTGCCACATGCAAGTAAACTCGCACGAAATGTGCTGAAGGCTAAGAAAAGTAAAACTTTCACATCTCAAACACTTTTCCACTTCTTCTAAGACTAGACGACACACAATAAGGCTCCACGGCCTTGTACCAGCTCCGATATGGGCACAAAAGCAAGCCGTGAGTCTTACAATGTGCCAAGAAGAGAGAGAAAAAAAGGGCAAGATTTTGATAAGATATCTCTCAGTATAATTACACCAGCTGCTGCTGTGCTGACCTAAGGCAAACCTTCACGTCACAAAACCTGAAAGCCTGCAGTGAAAGTTTAAACTTTGCTCTGTGGCACAAGGTCGTCCGTGTAATGGAAGATCGTGCGTTTGGTGGTGTGACATTAAAGAGAAACGTCAGCTGTTTCAAAATCAGGATTTTCTGCTTGAATGGCTTGCGTTTTGGACAAAAAAACAAGACAGAAAAAAACAGACTCTGGCCTCCTCTCACTCACTTGCTTGCTTCTGGAAAAATCATATTCGAAGGAGAAGACAGGCTGTGGAGGGATATTTTGATTACATTCTTATTCAGACAGCTTATACAAAAGAGTTTCTGCCTTTTCTCAACACGTACTTGCACTGAGGTGTCGGTGTAAGTGTTTAGTTTAATCACACACAGCTACACCTTCATTTTAGGTTAAAAAAAGACCTGACTTCTTCTTCTTCTTCTTCTTCTTCTGCATCGTCTTCCTCAACAAAGGCCTCTTGGGTTCAGGCCATTTCCAAAGACTCGCATCTGCAACCCCCAACTCTGTGGCCTGGGGCGAATGCACGTATAGAAGGAAGCATTTTCCAAAAAAAAAAAACACACACACACAAGTGTGTCAGTCAGTCAGTCAGTCAGTCAAGTCAGCCAGTCCCTCAGGCGAGCGAGTCACGTTACCAAAAAAAAACCTCCACATCACGGGCGTGTGGCTGCGCTTTGCGGGCGAACAGAAAAGCTTTGACGGGAATCGGCCTCTTGGCACTGAGGTGACACACAAAGCGGAGCCCCACCCTGCAAAGGCAGACATTCCCGGCCCTGGCATCTCACTCCCACCCTTAAACTCTAAAGCGGAGCTCCGAACCATTTCACATGGGGCCCCCAAAAAACCCTGTTGTAGCGCTCGGTCAAGAGATGCACTGTAAGCTATGGAAGAAACTGCAGTTCTTTTGGAGAGAGCTTGTTTACAACAACTAAACTCTTTAGATTAACATGATGAATGAGGACCTTAAGACAACTGACTTCAGTTCCTTATTGGAACCTGCAATTATCATAGCATTTTACACTCAGCCCGTGTGTGAGTGTGAGTGATTCTACTGGTAAACGAAGTATCTCACTGTTTTTGTTTGTCATCTATAAAAAAAAGGGTTAACATTTTTTGTTTATAGGTCTGTAATTGTCGGTCATGTAGGTTTGAGGTTGCTGTTGACGAGTCACTTTGCGTATTCAAGCATACAAGCGAAGCATGTCCCACATCAATGTGATATTAGGCTCGTTCGTGACGACGCAGTAAGATTTTTGCTAGGCAGTGGGCATGCGCACTTTGCCAGTTTGAGAATTCTAACCAGAATGCATCAAACTGGCAAAGTGTGCATGCCCACTGCCTAGCAAAAATCTTACTGCGTCGTCACGAACGAGCCTATTGCTGTGTGTTTAAAGGGACACTGTGTGAGATTTTTAGTTGTTTATTTCCAGAATTCATGTTGCCCATTCACTAATGTTACCTTTTTCATGAATACTTACCACCAGCATCAAATTCTAAGTATTCATTATGACTGGAAAAACAGCACTTTTCATACATGAAAAGGGGGATCTTCTCCGTGGTCCGCCATTTTGAATTTCCAAAAATAGCCATTTTTAGCTGCAAAAATGACTGCACTTGGACCAAACTCTTATGGAAAGATCAAATTTGACAATAGGCAGCATAATTTCAATAAGCAACATAGTTGCAGTACCTTTTTTGACCAATTCCTGCACAGTGTCCCTTTAACTACTGGTAGGCGGAGTGACAATATTTCTTTTTTTCTGTAAAAAAGAGGGTTCGATTTTTTATTTTGTAGGTTGCTGATGGGTATATGTTGCATGTAAGTATAGAAGCACATCAGGTTTCATATAAAAATCATACCTCGCAGATAGCAGAGATACACCCAATGGATAGAGCTATTCAAAGTTTATATTTGCTGCTATTCAGTGTACAAATGTCAACAAACGTTTCAGGATTAGCCCATTCTCTGTCTCCTTTGAGAGGACGTGAAATACCCTCACAGTTTCCTCCTTGGGAGATTTGGGAAGTTTATATTTAAAGACAAACTAATTTCTTCACGTTCACAGAACTTCCACAGATTTCCAGGTGATACATGACCGTGTAGGTCACTAAACGTGAATGTGTTCAGTTTTATATGATATAAGCAACGAACGTGACGGTGTAGCAAACTGGCTGACAGGCTCCAGACCTTTAAGAGATAAAACGCCACGGCAGAGCTCAGATCACCGTCCCCCCTGATCGTCTTCTCCAGTCAGGGCTGGACTGGCCATCTGGCGCGCAGGACATGTCCCGGTGGGCCCTGCACCCTTGTGGGCCCCTTTTTACCTTTTCTTCTTTTTTACATTTCTGAAAATAGGGGCCCACAAGGGAGCAGGGCCCACCGGTGAGTCAGTTCTGTCCCACTAATTATGAGGGGCCCCTTTAAGCCAAAAGTGCCCGGGCCCTATTTCTCCCTCATGAGGGGCCCCTTTCAACCAAAAGTGCCCGGGCCCTATTTCTCCCACAGTCCAGCCCTGCCTCCAGTTGTGAGGGTGCTCTCTCACAGCCCACTGTGGGGTGGAGGGAGGGTGTTCCAGACAGCAGCAGGAGCAGCAGCAGCAGCAGTATGTGCTGAGCTTCATGGGACAGCATGGCGGCGGCCAGGGGAGGGGGACTTCCCACTGCCTTCCTGGAGACCCAAGGGACCTCCCCAGTCCACTCCCTAGCCTACTCCACACAGACTCCCTCACTTCTATAGGCATAAAACACACACACACACACACACACGCGCACACACACACACACACACACACACACACACACACACACACACACACACACACACACACACACACACACACACACACACACACACACACACACACACGCACACACGCACACACACACACACATATATAGTACATACCGGCGAGATGTGGTGTCAGTGATCTTTCAGTGTACCATATCAACTACTCACTAATGTTTTCCCAGTTCTGTGTACTTTAGATACCGAATGCCAGTAGCCTACTGTAATCTACTGTATCCTCCAATGTCATTTAGAGTCAGAGCCAGCCACCTTCACAACACAAGCCTTCCCTCTCAAATTAAATTAGATTACAATACTGCCCTACAAAGCAAAAATGAAGTAACTGTGCAGAGTTAAATTGACTTTAAAATGACACTGCAATCCAGTATAAGTGGTTTTTGGGAGAATATTGACATGTGACAGTTTTGTTACTTTATAGTACCACCTTTTTTGAAGATCAATATATATTTTTTTAATTTCAGACTTATATATATGACATTAAAGTCATAGTAACTCATCTTAACCAGCAATGCAGTTACTGCCTTTTTGCATTGTAGGGCAGAATAGATTTCTGGTTGAAATCAGCTGAGGAAATCTATATAGCTGAGGAATACAGAATCTATAGTAACAGACATGCCATGAAATGCCTCCCAAGTCCTCCAGCAAATCTGACATTCAATCCATATTCACAAATACAATGTTAAATATTTGCAGTCCTGTGTTGCTCAATCTTAAATGTTTAAATATTCATCTTTTGAGAAGCAACACACAAGATCATTTTAATCTCTTCTAGTCCACTATAATGAGATGCAACAAAAGAATCTTGACATTCCCCATCACAAGGCCTGACTATTCACATCCTATTAAAGAGTAAGCAACACACATTTCTGTAAACACAGTGACCACACGCCTGTGAAGATGCCAGGTTATCTGAGTCAAAGGAGTTTAGTCATAGGCAGGGTTGCCAGATGAGGCAGATGATTTCCAGGCCAAAAAATGCTCAAAACCCTCCTGGAAGCGGGTAAATCCCACCCAATTCTATTGATTGCTATAGCCAAAAAAAACATTTTTTTCCTGCAAAATTCATTTTTACCCGCAGATGGCCATCCTAAGCAGCCCAATTGGGCGGACACCACCCAGTCTGGCAACACTGGTCATAGGCCGCTAGACTTCTTTTCAGAGCCTGCAGATGGTGGGGCCAATTCGGCAAGTAGGTTTCACATTCGGGTTTATCAACTAGAACAGTGATTCTCAAACTGTGAGCCGCAAAAGGTATTTCAAGTGGGCCATGAAATCATTTTCTAAACATTTAAATACTATTTGTTGCTGTGTTGTTGTTGACTACTCATTCCGTTGCATTGTTTATTAGGGCCAGAGTTGACCCCGAACATTTGTGAAAATTTCAAGTGAGCCCAAAGTTGGAAATTAGTAGGAACCTCTGCACTAGAAACACCCGAGCTTACTTTCACTCTGAACCACAGTAGTAGTAGTGGTGGTAGGCAAGACTGCTCGGCCCCACACTGCTGCGGGCTACACGTGAGAAGCGGTTGCATTACACCCCTCTCAGTTTGAGGAAGAGAGAAGGGCTGACTGCGCAGTATTTCATATGTCTCCTTACCCCCCCGCCCACCTCTCATTACTCACACTGCTCCGGCAGTGTGGGTGTTGAGTGCTCGGGATATTCGGACAAATTGACAGCGCAGGAAACATTAATCAATCCTGCCCCTAAAAGCCTTGAGCAATTAAATTCTTCGTGACAAACAAAATATATGCGCGCAATGCATCCTTCCAAATAACAGTCAATTACACAAAAAAAACCCCAAAAAAACAAACAGTGACCAAAATGTAATTCAAGTACATGGTCCCGATGCCAAGAGGTTTCATAATCACACTCGATTAGCACTGTTTTAATCACGCTATATCTCAACAGATTCGATCGACAGGAGAGTGGTGAATGTCTAAACACATCTCCGCAAACCTTTCACTCACACACTTGCTTGCAAATAGGATGACCTTGTTGATCACATGACCACAGAGACCTATACAACATCATTTGAAAGTGCACGATCGTGTAGTGTGTTTGGTATGTGCTTATGTTTCTCTGGTGTGTGTGTCAGCAGTGTGTGTGTGTTTGTGTCAGCAGTGTGTGTGTGTGTGTGTGTCAGCAGTGTGTGTGTGTGTGTGTGTGTGTGTGTGTGTGTGTGTGTGTGTGTGTGTGTGTGTGTGTGTGTACTAGCTGTGTGTGTGTGCGTGTGTATGTGTACTGGTTGTGTGCAGCAAGTGTGTGTATGCATATGTGTGTGGGTGCATCTGTAGTGTGTGTGCGTACATGAGTGTGTGTCAGTGTGTGTGTATGCGCAGCTATGAGCACCACTGCCTGATCTAATGGTTACATCATCCCCTCGGCCATGCGTCCTCTTCTGTCTCCACACTTTCCTGTCCCCTGGCCAGACCATAAACACCCGGGCGTGGTGCATCTGCACAACTGCATCTGGCTCTCGCACTCCGCAAAAAAAAACTTCGTGACATATTTGCGAACAGAAGTTCTGAACGTGCTGCAGTTTACAGCGCAGCATCTTCCAAAATGGCACCTAGAAACGCTGAGGATTTGTCAACGTGATAAAAAATCCTCCTTAGTATTATAATATACGTACTTTTATAGGTGTATATTCTGAGCACTCTACCAATCTCTTTTACTACACAAATCATCTGTTTCTTGTATACAGCCATGATTTGGAACTTTCCACCACAGAGCATATGATTAGGAAGACAATGAAGCACAAGACAAAAAATACATAGCCTGAAATGATTGCATCGGTATTGGCTGAAATGGCCAAAACGTTTAGGCTCATCAGGGGTCCCCAACCTTTCTGGGTCAGAGGGCTACCAAGGGCTACCCGAGGGCTACTGAGAGCAAACCGAGGGCTACTTTTGCTCAAAATCCTCTACTGATGTCTTGACATTGTGACCAAATCACACTAGGTTGAATTATAATTTGCTTATAAATGATAAGGAAATATTCTTTATGGAAATGATCTCATATTTAAATTGAGAAAAAACATTAACTGTGACTAAAATCTTGTAGTCATGACGGTTTATAAGCATCCTTGGTTGGCACCTCAGAAGCTCCTGGAGGGCTACCTTACGCCCGCGGGCACAACATTGGTGATGCCTGGTTTAGGCTCATCAGGGGTATCTAGTTTAACTTCAGAAATGTATGAGGCACTGACGAAGGCAACAGCCGAAACGTTTGTCTACACTTCTGCTCCTATGTAAATAAAAAAATAAAAAAGAAGAAAAGAAGAACCCGAGTGCGATCCACTTTTTCACCGTCAAGCTTATTCAACTGGAGACGCACCACACGGGAGAGAGTGGTGTATCATCAACTACTACTTCAGAAATGTAGCCATCGGAGTCCTGCATGGAACATACGCATCCTTTCTGTCTCACTACAACAAGTGTCACTCAGTGAAATGTCATCTTCTTTCAGGCACGAAACATTCAATCTTTTAAACCCTGAGAAGGAGGGAAAAACAGGGTGAAGAAGATGGCTTTCTAAGCCACAACCCTCACTAGACTGATCCACCTGTGTCTATATCGAACAGGGAGTTAGGCTACACACAACACGACACGACACGACACACACACACACACACACACACACACACACACACACACACACACACACACACACACACACACACACACACACACACACACACACACACAGGTGCCACCCCCTCTCTCTTGCAAGAGAGACAGACACAGAAGATAACACTGAAGTGCAAACAGCAAACCACAGTCAACTATACTTATGGCTGTCTGGTGTTTCCAAACTTGCTTTTGTCTGCAAAAGTAGCAAAACTTTTGTGTTGCAGTTCTCAGTCTTTTTTTCACACAGGATGCACATGCAAATAGGTGCAGAAATCACAAGTTCACAGGAAACACCCTGAGATCCATAAGAGGGGGCCCTTCTCAAAACCTAGGACAGTGTCCTTACAAGTGTATCAGCCTAATTAGTCATACCCAGTGATTGGATACTCTTTATTAGTCACGCCCAGTGATTGGATATTCTGTAGAGTTCACCAAAGTGTATCCAATCACTGGGCGTGACTAATTAGGCTGATACACTTGGTACACTTGGCTGATACACTTGTCCTAGGTTTTGAGAAAGGCCCACGAGTAGTAGGCCTACGGTGTGTCTGGATAGTAAACTAAGTTAGTCACATCAACTCTACTGGATTTTCATAAGCATAGCCTACATGTCAAAGAACTACACAAAGCTATAGGGTGTTTGGCATCATGACTATGTGTCTGCCTCAAAATAAAGGTATCTTGATTTAGCACATTCAAAAACGCCTGACTTGCATTGGATGGTGTTGAAACGCATTACCTTCTGATCCACTATTGAGCAGACCAGATCTTTCACGCCGTTGAGGGACATGTCGTGGGCCTCCAGGTTCACCGTTTCCCGGGTGAGTCCAATCTGAAGCAGGAAAGAGACTCCATGAAAGGAGCCTCTGGAGTTCGTAGGGCTGGGGGCGCTGACACTCCCGTTGGACAGCCGGTTGTAGAGCGTCGCCGGCGGACTCGGGGATGGCGAGGGAGTCGGTGGAGCAGCGACATGTTGAGTTACTGCGTAGAGTCTTGGAAAAGGCTGAGGAGAGGAGCTGCTACAGGCAGACATTGGTTCGAACTACCCTTCTTTACGTACCCAGGGATCACTTTTTTTCAGTGAATGATGAAATGTATCATAATGATGAGGGCCTATGTAACCCCCACGAGGTTTTAACCTTTCTTGCTGTTGCGAAGTTTAAATAGTTTGATGAAAACTCCAGTGCGTCGAGGATAGTGTAACGATGTTGCCAGTACGACTGCTACATCCAGTTTTACAAAACAATCTGCTTTCTTGCGTACATTATCATTCATCCCCTACAGTTCCTTTTCTTCTTTTTGTCCATAAATAAGCATTGTTTCCCCCTCATTTTGCTTGTGGCCACGGTCCTCCTCCGCTGTACCGAACGGAACTCTATCGTTGTCTGGGTGCATTCACTGGTTCATCTCAAACATCCAGTGGTGTCAGATGTTTGCCCCCTGCTCGTCCATGCGACCAGCTCCGGAGATATCTGGCAACACATATACAAACGGAATATGTCAAGCAGTATGTAAAAGCATAAATCCTAGAAGAATAAAACTTCTACATGGTTGATGTATCTATCCATGACTTAAGTAGGCTATCTAGGCTACCATATGCGTTCTGGGAAATCACAATAAAAACATTTGGAATCACCACAGTTTACTATGCCTATACGCATCTGGATGATGGCTGAATCGATGCAGTCTGTACAAAGTGGTTCAGCAGTTTGCAATAGGGAGTTTCGCGTAGCGACATAAAAAGATAATGATCACAGCCGTGTGATAGAAGTTTGAGCAGTTATGGTTACGTTACCTTTTATCTTCAAAGGGCGCTCTGGCTTGGATGCAGGAACCGTTATTTTATATTCCAGTCCAAATTTTCGGAAAAATATGACCGGGCGATGGGCTATTTCGAAGTAAATCGTTTCTTTTGCCGTTTCCACGGGTTATTTGGACATCCCACGTCGTTTTACCCTCTTCAAAACGTTATAGTAACCCGCGGCGATGGGTTAGTCCGCATTTTCCAACTTCTCCCTCCCTTGAAAAGTTTTTTTTACCGCTGCGCGCACGTATCCAGTTCATGCATTTGGGCCAAAACATACCAAGGCGGAACGGAACGGTCACGGGACGAAAGCGGTCTGTCTGCTTAGTTTTGGCCGGCGTGCTTTTCTCTGCCTTGCACACTGACAGCGTCGGCGTGCGCGGCCAGTCCTATTCAAAACTCTCCCCACAGCTAAAGCTAGCATGCTACTTTGCCATTCATTTGAATGAGACACCGCCGGTCGCCGGCGTGAAAAATACGCTCGAGTTCTATTTTCCAAATGCAGCGCGGCGCGGAGCCGGCTCCCGCGCCGCTGACGCCCGACTACCGCCGGTTGGTGTGTAAGGACAGATAGGTTTCAATGTATTTTCACTGACGCCGGTAAAAACCGTGGCCGTTCCGCGCCGCTTTACCGCCTTGGTGTGTCAGACCCCTTTCACATTATCGCCGAGATGATACCCCCTCCCTCTTGTGTCTTGATCGGTAACAACACAGACCAACCAGGGGATTCTGGGAGAAGGAGTTTTTAGAACAGTTTTTCTAGACCCCGGGTTTGTTAAAATGCAAAGAACTACATTACCCTCGTCGTGACCGAACTCCGGATAGAACATGGAACGTGACGCGCATGCCCTTGTCTGCGCTTTGCTTTCTCTCCAGTCCTCTCGGCCATCAACATCAGTGCGCTCCTCTGACTGCTATGGCTGTGGTGTCTGCGACATCTAATGGTTCGGTTGAAAACACTGGGGAGAGAGTTGGCAAAAGGGGATGGCTGTTAAAACGCTCTCATTTCACACATCGCTGGAAGCGCGCTTGGTTTGAACTTCAAGACAATATACTTGTATACGGTGATGATGAAAAGGTAGGTATAGGCTACAGAGGTTTTTGTTATCTTTGGAAGGCAAATCTTTCCAAGCAGTCTACCTCCTTCTGTAGGCTATGTTCCTTCTGTATGTTCGTTCAAAATGAAAGTCGATAGTTTTTGGATAGGACATTTTGCCCAAAGCCAGAAACACCGTTTCCTTTTCCTTGCAAGAAGGCTCTCTTTTTTCTTTGAGATGTATCCCCAGTTGACACAATGTTGTCATGTTCCCATGGCAGCCAGGCTGTCATGGCGGCTCTGGATAACCAGGTGCTTTGAAAGCAGTAGGGGAAGGCTTTTTAAGCAGAAACACTTGGAGCTTTTCAGAAATAATTTAAAATGGTCTGCCTTAATTGGAGTTTAAACACCCTTTACCCAATTTATTATAATACCAAAGGTCATACACCTTGTCAGGGTAGGTGGTGGGTGGATAGATACATTATACCCAAATTATTACTAGATAGAAATAAAATATCTTTAGGTTTTTGTATGGAATACCACCATACTCAAGCAAGTGTACACAGGCAGTATGAAACTCATGGCCACTGGCCTAACTAAAAAGTGTTTATCTGGACAGCAGTAGTAGCCCATCATACTTGGGGTTGTCATAAGGAATTGCCCACAAAAGTGTGTAGACTGCAGATTACATGGCAGATAAAATATATCCCCACTACATGCAATGTAATTTCATCAAGATTTCGCCACCCAATTTAACATCATGTTTCCAAAACAATATGTGGTTCGTCTACTTGTCACAGGATGGCTCAAATAACTGACTGATAGATGTGGTGGGGAAGGGGTCTCGTAGTAGTACTCCATGAGAAACCATTCCACTTCTAACCTTCTGCACAATCAAAGACAGAGACTTCAATTTAAAAAAAAAAAAAAACTATTGTACTCTTCTCAAACAAATCATCAGGGAGCATGCAAAAAAACGTATTACAACAAACTCTGTGATGCTCTATAATGTCTGGAATCAATTCATCACAGCAGACTGACCATTGCATGTATCGTCATTCCAGAGAGCCTGTAAACAAATCAACCTGCTGGGTGCGGAGATGGTGCTGTTGAAGGGAGAGGCCTCATCGTCGTGCTGTGGCTGGACAGTCACACCGTCAGCCGATGGCAGCCGTCACCGCCATCAGCACCGCACCTACTTCCTGCGGGCCAGCACGGCGGAGGAGCAGCAGCAGTGGATGGAGGCCATCTGCGAGGCACGAATGAGGGCCGGGGAGCAGATGCCACACGCCTGCGTACTGCAGTAATGGGGCTGAAGGCTGGCGAACACACTCCACACTCCACACGCCTGCGTACTGCAGTAACGGGGTTGAAGGCCGGGGAACACACTCCACACTCCACACGCCATGTCTACTGCAATAACGGGGTTGAAGGCCGGGGAACACACTCCACACTCCACACTCCATACGCCATGTATACTGCAGTAACGGGACTACGCAAATGGGGAACAAGCAGAACACATCTGTGTGGCGCAATGATGGGACTGCGCAAACAGGGCAGACATGCATGACTGCGTGCTGTAGTGATGGGGCGGAGCAGGGTGGGGTTTGGGGGCACATTCCTCGTGCCTTTGTGCTGCAGTCAGGGGCGTTTCTAGACTAAAATTACTAGGGGGGTGAGGTGGGGCCATCATATTTGTAGGGCAAAAGAGATATATATTTAATGTTATGAATATATAATGTACAAAAATGTATATATACATATATATACATATATACATGGTTGTCATATTTTGCTGAAAAAGGTGTTTTTGAAAAAACCTTGAATTTGAGTCATGGAATTATTTATGTTGTATTCTACCAAGTCTTAAGTTTAAGAATATATTGAAGACCCCCTGAGTTTTTGACTTAAATGTACATTTTTTCACTAGTTTATTGCATTAGTGACAAAAAACATCATATGGTGTGACAGGAACATTATTGTGTATTAAATTAAAAAGGGGCATCATGTGATAATGTAAGCTTATTTATCCTGATTCTTTATTATTACTTTATATATGTATAGCATTTTAAGGTTCAAATATGTTACATTTTGTATTATTTTGCTTTATCAATACACACTGTCACACATTTTCCTCAAAATCTTTCAATAATAATTTTAAATTAAACTGAAAGTACTTTGTTGCAATATACCAAAATACCTGAAATATTAGATGCCACTTGTATCCACCCACCACACCTATTATTTTACAATTCATAACCAAAATATCCTATTTATTTTCTTAATTATGAGTGTCACACCGAATGACATGGCGTCACGCCATATGATGAATTACTCCAAAGTCCAAAAATATGCATTAACTGCATTTATTAAAGAACCAAACAGGTTGATAAGGGATTAAGGCATTGTTTCAATGTTACAAAAAAGAAAAAATATTTAATATTGTTAAAAAATGTGTAACAACGGGTAGCTTTTAACATGTCAATTATTACACCGCCGTATCCATTCCATGGCACCCTGCAACTGCTGATTATTATTAACTAGATGGATTTTAAGCTTGCTAAATCATTGAAGTAAGAGTAATGCTTTGTTAATCACAGAATAGTAGTAATGCTTTGTAAATAATTAGTAAATAAGAATAAATATAAGTGGAACAGTGACAATAAAAATGGGTAAAAACCATGACTGACCGCAAGGTCATTAAAACAGCCACTGAAAACTGTAAAATATTTGGCAACTAGACATGAACAGCCTACCATATTCTTGTGTGTGTGTGTGTGTGTGTGTTTTAGTTATGGAACAAGAGCATATTTGTTGTAGGTTTAGACTACGCTAAAAATGAGCCAGTCACATTTCAAGATCAAGAAAAAACTCTTGCACTGCTCAGATTGTTTGAGGCAGCAGGCTATTTCATTCTGGGTGTAACATATGCACATGTCTTTGTGGCCCCTCAAAATATTCTTGTGCTAATTATCAATGTACACTATACAAATATTAAGGCATATTACTATAAATAATTTAAATATTTGCATCTACTTCTCTCTTCTTTTGTTCAAGACCTCCTCTCTCTTTACAGGATACATTTCTTCCTTTATTTCCTTGTTCTTTTCTTTACTTTTCCACCTCTATCCACATGCTACAATCTTAATAAAGTTGAAAAGTAAATAAATGAACAAATACAAGAAAGGTGAAGCATTTAAATTATAAAAAGAAGCATGTTATCATGAATTCATATTCACGTATGGATATTGTGGATATATTGGTGTCTGAATAATACATATACACCACTAACATGTTTTAAAGCATCAATATATTAAACAAATCTGAATATTAGCCATGAAAAATGAAATATATGTGGTATTTATGTATTAAAATGAAGCTCATCTCATATGGTGTGACAAAATTGTAATATGGTGTGACAAGAAAACAGTCACACCTTATGATATTTGTCACCATATGAGGTTTCATTGCCTTATTTCATGGGATTAGGCAATCTGTATTCATGTTAGCCATGTAAAACCATGCTAGATGCAATATGACAAGATAGTTTTCAAGGTTATATTGACTAAAAAATAATCTATTGTCTTTATTTTTGTGTAAAATGTGTCACACCAAAAGACATGCAACATGGAACTGGAGCAGCGGTGTCAGATAAACTTGATTTTTTTTGGGACATTATAAAGAGCTAAAACTCATCTTATAGCTGTCAATGTCCTTCTGAGGTGATATTGTTCTTCCTGAAAGAATGAGGACCCCTCACTTGGCAACGGTGTCCATACAATTGCCAGTTCAAAAATTGAAATAAGGTGTCACACCATATGATATCAATTTTGGAACCAAAATGTTTCAGTTAATGATGGTTTCAAATTTATAATGCCTGAAATCTTCTTTAAATAGGCTCAACAATGTATGTCTTGGCTATGATTACATTATTGAATATACAGAAAAGGAGTACATTTTCCAGTTTTTATTCAAAATCAAACTTTGGGACATGGATTGGAACCGTCACACCATATGAGCTTTTTCTACTTTGGCTCTAAATTGTGAATAAATTGAAGATTAATGTTGCAAGTGATTTATATGAACTTATACAACTGCACATTCTGAACAACATAAACACAGTTTTTAGCACCTTTTTATAAAAATTACATAACTTTGACATAGGGGAACAAAAAAAGGCCACGTCATGTCAACCACCCATATCATGTCGCAGTCATTGGCTGTTCAGTGCAGGGGCCAGGAGGACATCTACAAGGGCCCTGGCTCACCTTTCCTGGTGAACCAGAAGCTATGTGTTGACGCCCAGGGGGCTGGGCTACACAAACCTTCTGGTACACCTGTGATTCGCTCTCCTCCTCCGTTTACGAAATAAACGGGGCAGCACGACGAATCAGGATCGTAGGGAGGGATTTCAGTGGGTATGACGTTTATCGAACGCAACTCCCTCCCCCAGGGTAGTTCGGCTGTGCCCGCCCCCTCCCTGAATCACAACAGTAATGGCGGCGTGCGAGGAGTTATCATGCGTCGGGATGGAAGCAGTAATTTCAGCGGTGTTATCCAAAATATCTCAATTTGATTTTCTAAAGGATGTTGTTCTGTTTTGGTTCCCGACCTGGCAGCGCTTACGTGACGACACGTCCTACGTCACAAAGCTTCAACGTGAGTGGTCGAAGTGTCATGTCATTCATATGAGGTTGCTCCAACCGCGTGCAAGCATCTTTTGACTAAACCCCGCCTGCGGAGAGGCGTGAAAGGGCAGTGTGCCAGTAGCCTGTTACTTACAGGCTACTGGTTCACCAGGAAATGGCTCACCCTGATCCCTGTCTAGAACCTGCCATGGCTGCAGTGATGGGGCTATGTGGATGGGGAACACGCTCACCTGCCAGTGTCCAGCAGTGGTGTGGGATTGTACTCCAATTACTTAGGCCATTGCACTGGCTAACAGTGAGATTTAGAATTGAGTTTCAAAACTCTTCTCATTGTCTGTAAGTCACACAGTGGCCTGGGGCAAGGATGTCAAACTCAGGCCTGGGGGCCAAGTTTTGCCCGCAGAGCCATTTTATTTGGTTCGAGAGATCATTTCAAGTGTTTATTACAGCTGGCCCACATACACCATTAATATAAAGAAAATGTGAAGAATTATGAGTGGGTTGACAGTGTAACAGCACATACTCGCTCATAGAAGTAGTAGTAAATATACGTATGTGATGGGAATATATTATTTGCGCAACATCAAGCATGTGTACTTTGTGCACAATTTCAGTGCCTTTTTTGATTATATTGAATTAATTTGACTTTATCCCAGATTTAGATTTTGGCCCGCAGTGAATTTGAGTTTGACACCCCTGGCCTAGGGCCCAAATATATTGCAGAAATGCTAGAGCAATACCATCATAGAAGATGTCTTAGGTCTTCAAGGTCTCCTCTACTGTTTGTGCCTAGAGTGAAATCCAGACTGGGTCAAAAACAGCTTTATTTTCCCCTGCCTTTGGTTAGGGTTAGTTATCTAGACTGTTACTTTTTATACTTTATACACTTACTTTTTATACTTCAAGTATATTATTTATGCTATCAAGCACATTGAATGAGTTTTGTATGATAATATGCTATAACAAATGCTATTGCTATTGTGTGGACGGCCAGGCATGCATGACTGCTGGAGTGACGGAACAAGGGAGTGCACCACTAGCAAAAAAAAATTGCTTCAATTTGTTGCTTAGATTAGTAGTGGAAGATTACCAGTTGCTTGGTAAACGGGTTCAGTTTACTGACTTCAGTTATTGCCTTGTTTGAAACAAAAAAACACACATTATTTTGATTAATGTGACCAGAGTCTGAGTCTTCTTCTGGCAAGTAGTTAACATCACATTACACTTAGTTGACGCCTTTATCCAAATCGACTTACCGTTATTTACAGGGTATTGGTCACAGTCCCTGGTCCCTGGAACAATGTGAGGTTAGGTGCCTTGCTCAAGGGCACTTCAGCCATGGATGGAGGTGGAGGGAGGGGTAAGGGTGGGATTTGAACCTGCAACCCTCTGATCTTAAGACCACCTCCCTAACCATTAAGCCATGGCTTTTCATAGTGCCTACTTTTCATGCTGGCTATCCTATGACTCTGGAGCAGTTAATGGAGGAAAAGGGAATCGACAAATACAGATATTTGTTACTTGAAAAGCAAAAGTAAACTCTAAGGCTACAATGGTCTGTTACACCATGAATACTGGAGTAGAGATGTTTTTGATATTGAGGCAGACAGACACACAACATGTATACCAACTTATTTTATACTACAATATGTATTTCCTCACAAGTTTAGAATGTAATATATGTAGTTTAAAACATTATGTGTTGTTTTACTTGAAACTTGGTGTAGTGTTCTATATTGATGATGTGTTGGTGCCTTAATTACTGTATATCAGAGTGGCCAGCAGATCAATGTCACTTCTATGTAGGAAGTTTATGGTTCAACAAGTCTTTCCTCAATAAAATGTGAATATTGTGTGCATGCATCTTTGTCTTTAGAGAACAACCTGGGTTGGCTCTGAGGACCCTCCTTATCAATTATATCAGTCAGTCATATCAATAGAAATTATTATTGTAGTCATGTAGTAGCCTACTCCAACAAGTGTAACACAAGTATGTTAATTCAAGGTTACAGGTAAATCTGCTGAGCTTGTATCAATGCTTTACCAATACAGCAGTAGTAGGCTACTTTGTTGGTGGTTTACCCCTTGCAATGAGAGAACCTAATCTGCTTTTGAACATTTATATATGTTTGTGATCCTTGTGTTGTCTGTGCACTACACTTCTTCTTTTTCAAAGCTTATTGAAATTCTCCAAGGTAGACCATGTTGTGTGAGTGGAAATGTTAAGCTGCCTACTCAGGAAATTATATTTGGATGATTATGCTGAAACTATTTACTTATTCAGTAAATGTATGTGACCATTCATTCATACAAGGCCAATATTATATTATATTACAGTGGTGCTCAAACGGTGGTACGCGTACCACTGGTGGTACTTGAGACATCTCTGGTGGTACTTGGAAGAATATTTTTTTTGTGCATTGATTTGAAGGCTGATCAAGTTGTTGCAGTTGAAAATGTCTCTTTAGTCTCACATTTTGTAATATTGAATTGTATGAATCTGAAAACACAACGCAGAATAATACTAGGCAAGCAAGAAATTTAAAAACAAACTTGCACTGAATGTGACCGTAGCTGTTGATGCCATTATGAACCTCTCCTGTATTGACTGGCAAAAGTGAATATGGAAGGCCTGGCCCTTTACTGCGATATTCTAACGTTGGTTGTCAAGGTGGTACTCGGAGAGCTCAATATTTTCTCAGATGGTACTTCACACAAAAAGTTTAAGAACCACTGTTATATTACATATCCAATCAATATTATATTAATATTTATAGTAATGATAATTTCCATATGAAGATGACGTCAAAGATTTGGCAGTGTACTGTACGGTCATGTGGCCTTATTGACACAATCAATGCAGTGATGTAGTCTGTTTTTTTGTAGAGGGTTTACTGTATAGCCATTGGTGAATATGTTCCCAAATTAGGGGCCGGGACCCCTTGGGGGCCTCGAAGGGAAGAGAATGTTTCAGTGGCCGAGGGAGCCAATGTGAATACCCAAAAGGAGTGACTTTGCAAAGGCGAAGATTTTTCCTGTTCAACTGGTAGAGAAGCCACGAAGGCATGGGTTAACAGCCACAATTTCTGAATGAGTATTGATTGTAATCTTATAGTCAAGTTGTTAATTTCCAAGGCTTCCATGACGAGTCGACATTGATTAAACGTGGCTGTGTGCTATTCTAAATATTGAACAATGAATTTGAGTGGGTCTACAGAACCGTTAGCAATTTTAGGTGGATATACTGAAATCCCCGACCTTTTCTGGTGCCTTTTCTGGGTGTAGGCCTACTTTATGTTTCGGTGCTTGATGGAACTGGCGCTAGGTCTTACATTTTCACTCAACAATATTATAAAATACCTATACTGTATACAGGGCCGCTGACTGCTTTGGCTGAGCCCAGGACAAAGTAATCTGAGAGGGCCCCCCACTCAATATATACAATGTAATGAGAACCCAATTCTGGTCAAGTATGGCAGGTAGCAGGCTTCACTCAGGTTTCTTGATTAATTTTAAGGGTGCTGGCCCAAATAAAATACTTAGAATCGAAGAAAAGGGGGCGCACCTTGCATCAAATTGTGGCTGCACACTGAGGAAGGCACACGCCGAAACGCGTCTGTGCACAAAAATAAAACAATTTGGTGCAAGGTGCACCCCCTTTTCTTTGAAACCAATTCTGGTCCCCATCTGTCCCTGGGCCCGGAACAACGGTCCCCTTTATCCCCCTTTGTCCCCCTTTGTCAGCTTCCCTGTATATGTTCCAAAAATGTAATGATGTTATTCAGAACCACAGCTGCCTTTACAAGCTCTTTAACTCCCTTGTTTTCCTGCCCAAACATTCTCTGAACATCTTAGTGTGCTAACAAGCTGCACATAACTCCAAGTATGAGGTTCCCTGGGCTGTAGTTGGCTGCAACTGTTGTGATTTTGCCAACTCTGAAGGAAGCAAGAGCAGTACTGTAGTATGACCACAAGAGGGAGGCACCATCATTGCATTAAATATCTGGTAAATGCTCGCCGGAGAAGGAGCATCTCCCCCACTCTCGTGCGTATTTCCGCTATTGCTGAAACAGGCTGATTTATTGTGTTAATATTTCAATAACTTGTTACATTTATTACAGTAGTGAAGCACTGCCTTTAGGCAAGGATGTCCGGTAATAATGTATTTTTTTGCAGCTGCTAAATTCTGTATGTGAGTAAAAACATCCTCTGATGGGAGATGGGTTAAACTAATTCTGGATTTTATTTAGGCTAAAAATAAAACAATCCATCAATCCAAAGCTATGATATGAAGATCCCTGAGTCAGTTTGTAGGGCCTACACGTGAGGCTACACAACACACAAAAGTGCTGCTCTTCCTATTTGAACTTTATTAGGCTGTCTGCATTTCATGACAGGTGTAGACCTCACAGTGGTGTTAAACTTAAACTTTTGTTGGATTACTTCCGTAGATTAAAAAATGGTACTGATTTGGGTATGATTTGGATCTTTGGCTCCCATGCTCACTTGGAGTTCCCATGAGAAAGCCAATCACATGGCACCACCACTGAGGCTGTTGGCTGAGGTTAGGCTACACACAGGGTTTAATTTGGTATAGGCCTATCTGTTCACCACTTTTTCGTCGCAACACCGCATCAGTGAAAGATAACCATATCATCATATCATCATTTGAAGAGTGTGTCTACTCTATTCGGATGTTTTGGTGCAGGTAGTAAAAACTACACTTTCTAATTATGACTATTAGGCTGTCAGATGTATTTGAGTTATATTTGCTATGATAAGTTTTTAAAACAATCCGTTGTCCGACTACAATTAGGTATAACCTCTCTGACGCAGCCTGCTTGTCTGTGTTGTTGGGCGCGTTGAAGCGGCTCTGGAAGCGGCATTGACAGAGAGGCTGAACTAGAGTTCTCAACGGGCCTGAAAATGTCAACCCGACCCTACCCGGCCCGTGGCTTTTAAAGCCCGAGCCCGATGTTACCCGACACATCACTAGAATTATATAACCGAACCCGGCCCGAGGCCCGAAGTCGGGGGTCGAGTTTCCCCACGTTATCCTATGGAGAATGACGGGTTGTGGTGGGTCTTTAAGGGCACTTATGTGCAGTAAATTGCATAACCCACTTAAAAACCTAGGGAAAAGATATTTAATATGAAATGGGGAAACGTTCTTGCTATTTAAGCAGAATCATCCACAGCGCGATTTCAATAACCGCCTCTTCACGGCAACAACAATCTATCCACCTTTTGTTTTGACTTCTAAATGTAGGCTTACTACATTTCCACCCCGTGTATCTGATTAAATGTAGGCTACGTGAAGTTGCCCCTCCCTCCTTGTTTGTTCATATGCGTGGATGAGATGGAAAGCCTGGCTGTGCCAAACATTGTTTAAAAGTTTCATAAAATTTTGGTCGGCACACAAGGTTTTGGACATACTAATTTCTAGTGGCACCTGGGCTACGGTTGGTGCATTGATCAGCCATGTAGCAAAAAAGACAGATAACCTAGGTGAGAGGATGAGATCTTCCTCGGCCGGCGAGCGCTCCGCATGTGTGTGCGCCCCAAGACCCGACAGTTACTTAAAAGTCAATTTGAGCACGAAAACAGCAAAGACAAGGTGATATTTCATTCAAACAGGGCCTACACGCTCCAAATAAAACATTTGCTGAGGGGATTTTCAACCAGACCGCAGCGCGAGCAGACAGTCAGTGTGAAAAGCCAAGTCTACCGGCACCTTCGCTGCCGCTCGCTTACCATCGGTGCACGAGCCATTTAAATAGTGAAGTGGCATATCGCAACAGCACATGCGGATTAGCCAAATTATATGCAACAAAGTCGCCAACAAAGCGTGGATTTAACGTTTAATACGCATATGCCAACGTTGTGTGAATACGTGGAAAGGATAACCTAATTGGAAAGCCACTGTCCTTTCTAGTATAGCCTATGTAGAAGACCGCTTCGGTTTCGTTTCACCTCATGGGGAAAACATAATTTCCATGCACTGCATTTGCTGAGACTACTAAGCAATAAAGTTAGCGATCAAACTAAAAGTATTGGTTGTTGTAATTACAGCATTTAATATGCTAGGCCTACTATGGCTGTTGTTTAAAATAGTCATTGGATTGCCAACCGTCCCTTGTATTAAGAAACAAAAGTATGGTTCCATGAGCTGACATGGGACTCAATATCGTTAAAATTGCATCTAAGAACTTTTTTCCCGTTTTTATTAGTTTGCGTAATTGTAGCCAATGTAGTTTTTCTGTGCGTTCCGGGACCTCTTTCCAACTCATCATCGCTGTGATGTGATGTTTGTTTTGCGTTCTGGTACCTTGTGATTTAGCCTACAAATTAAGCACTGCGCAAGGTTGCATGCAGCAGCCTGCCAGACCTTCGTTACGCAGGCCTACATAGGCCTATATTTAGATAGATAGATTCTAGGTCTTTACTAACCCATCAAGGGGAAATTCGCCCTGATTCACGGTAAACAGCAGAACTGTTTTTTTTTTTTTTTACTGGGCGGAAAAGATTGAGCCCGCGGACCGAACCGACCCGAGCCATATGCTTATATTTTCGACCCGAACCCGGCCCGAACCCAAAGGGCCCGTCGGGTTTTTCGGGCTCACCCGACCCGTTGAGAACTCTAGGCTGAACTAAAACTGAAATTTGATCCGCCCGCCCCTCTCCACTATTTGCTCTCCAAACTTATCGTAGCGAATCATGCGTACAGCCAGCGTCGAGGCACTACCGCGACAGCATGATACTGGTTGTCAGTGGCAGCGGAGCTCACTGTTGTGTAGTGAGATAACTTGTTTTCCATTCTGCGGTGTTGGTAGCTGAGTTTCTTTAATCCATTGCATTGTTAGTCTTAAAAGTAGTAAAGAGCGGGAGAAGCGATGGAACCTGTTACAAAGTGGTCCACCACGCAAGTTGTCGATTGGATGAGAGGTAAGAAATGATGCATAGACTTTACATACAGCAACCAATATAATACAGTTTAGTGCGCAATATTTATAGTGGTTTATTTGTTGATGTAATATAGTCTACAAATGGGTTGCTCTGCTGCTACTCTGTGTTGTCCGAGTTATTGGTGAGTTTTGTAGCCTATTGAGATAGCAAAGCCATTGCTATAATCTTTAACTTTTTCTCTACATCATATTTTAATTGTCAATCTCCTTATCCTAGTCTTTGGGCTCTAAACTACAGCATCAGGTGGTTGTTATATAGGCTATAGGCCTAGAAGTACATTCTAGTTCAAAACAAAGTCGAATTCTTTTACCTGGTGTTATAATCCTTATGTTTGCACATCATGAAAGCAATAGGCTAACTCGTGAGAAGTGTGGACTTGAAACTCAAGGTAATTATTTTAATACGCTTTGGGAAATCTCGGATTTAGCGTTAATTAATGGCACGCTTTGGATGGAATTGTGTTTACTGTGAGTGTGAGAAGTCCGCACGTGCATAGTGTTGGCTGTGGGACAGACCATGGTGGTCGAAAGTTGACGAACTTTTTTTTTAACGGTTCCTTTTCCTTTAGTTAGATGTTTATGCTTCTCCATGCGTGTTCATTTTGTTTGAAAGTTATGTTTGGTTAGTTTCACCTTATCAATATACAGTGAGTAGTGGTTGGATTCACCTCCTCCAAGCCACCTTTAAGTGTATCACAGGCATAGATAATCTCATGAACCACCCCCATGGAGGTTTAAAAGACCCCCTTCTCCCTGTTCCTCACTCAAAAGAAAACCACTGAATAGAAAGACCGAATTGCATTCTTTTTGTTTAGTTTGTTTTGTTTGCTTGTTTTGTTTGAACAGGTCAAGAACTGAGTGCATCAGAGCTGTGCAGAAATGGCAGGATTGTTTTTTTTAAAATACATATCTAGGCTACGCTATATTTTATTTGATCTACATAATGGAGCGATGTCTGATGTGAGAGGAGATTGATTTACCCGTGTGAATAGTTTTCAATTTATGTTTGCGCTACATCAGGACTTCATGAGAAATGCCCACTGTGTCAACCCTAAGAAAGAAAAGATTCATAACCCATCATCTTCAGCACAGCTGTTGGTTGTTGTGCCCCACATCTTATTATGCGACTCCCTTGCATTACTAATGGGCCTAAACCTCCACTTCCTTGCCATGCATCTTAGCCCTATCCTGGCTCCTCTGCCCAAAGATAATGGCAATCAGGCATGCTTGACCTAGCAATGCTTCAGCGCATTAATGCAAGTTGAATGTTAAACGGCTGCTGCTGTTTCTGCTGATATGCTGGACAATGAAGTTGCAGTAGAGGCGAGTTATGGCCCTTTGTAGGAAATGTTTTTGTAGGGGGTTGACATGGAGGTAGCCTGCTAAACAAGGATCTTGTACTACTACTACTTCTGCTCGTACTGAGTTTCTTTCTGAGTGCTTTCGGCATGGTTGGCATGGTTGTAAGAGCTTCACGGGACTAATCAGCGAATAGAAGACGTTCTCGTGTCGATTACACCGGCTATGTGTGTGCCACCAGAGAGAACATGGCACACAATGTTAACGCCATGGCTCACAAACCATCTCTCTGGTTGCTGATTGGCCCGGCTAAGATTCTTAGCGAGTCGGCCATGTCAATCGAACGCTCTGCCCATCATCCGTCAGACCAAACCCCAGGCATAATGTTACAAGACTGACATGTTATGCGTGTAAACAAGCCAAGGTACCCAAGTGGTATGTGCGGGCCACGTGCAGACCCAAGGGTCATGGCCTCCCTCAGGACACGACCTCCTGACCCCCCTCCAGCTCTTTCCATCTCTTAATTAGACAAAAATGGATCTTTGAATGGGCCTAAACAGGCCTCTGTCTGTCATCATCATCAGCTCTATACCGATTTCATGGTCTGAATAGACTGGCTGTAGTGGCCGACGGCCTGCCGAGTGGTCTGACTGTTTAAGGCCTGCAGTGTGTAGTGTGGCTGAAGGGACATTGTCTCTGTGACCGTCTAAGCCGCCGCCGCCGCCACCACTGGCTGGTCGGCACCCCATAGTAATCCGCCTCTTTTGTGCTGAGGGCCGGGGGGACAATGGATGGAGGGTCATGAAACTGTGGCGGGTCGGCTGCCCGGCCGCCCGGCTGACCACACACAATGGGAGGGGGGTTAGTATTGCCCCGACGGCTGCCAGAAGGCTCGGCGGGCGGAGCAGTTCAGGGGTGTGTTTCTCGAAACCGTAGTTGTTAACTGTGTTACGTACTTTGTTGTTTCCAATGCAATTTCCCACTGACAACGACCCAAATTGCTAGCTGGCTAACAACTACACTTTTGAGAAACACACCCCAGTACGGCACAGCACAGCACGGGCTCAAAGAGCTCCACGGGTCACGCACCCCCAGCAGTCCTCTAAAAACAAGACAGAAACCCTCATACACATGCCACCACCCATACCAGCCTTATCACAGACAAAAGTGATGAGTTACATAGAAGTGTGGTGCACTGGGTTTTCCAAACAAGACAGAAAGCCATGACAGACAGACAGACAGACAGACATGCCATGCCCAGATAAAAAGTGACGAGCTATCAAAAACTGATGTGAAATCTACACATCTTATCTCAAAACACAAAAGGGAGGGGTCATCAATTGGAGAATAATTAAAGTACCGTGAGTTTCATTGCAGAACTCAGTATTGCATGC
>NC_085874.1:17688930-17703930 GCF_034702125.1 Engraulis encrasicolus | reverse complement strand
TCGTCATTATGAGCAGTGCAATGTTTTGGAAGATTTCTTTTTTCAATTCAGGTGGCTATATAGGCTTGGCACGCAGCTGTTTTGTTTTGTGCAGTGAGGTTATTGTGAGGTTACTGAGGTAGTGTGTGTGTGTGTGTGTGTGTGTGTGTGTGTGTGTGTGTGTGTGTGTGTGTGTGTGTGTGTGTGTGTGTGTGTGTGTGTGTGTGTGTGTGTGTGTGTGTGTGTGTGCATGCGTGCTTGCGTGTGTGTGCGTGCCTGTTTGCGTGTGTGTTTTTGTTTTGCATGCACGTTGCAACAGCGGGGTAAACAAAGCTGTGAGGTTGCCATCGGCAGTAGTGCCTACGTACGTTGTGGTGGCGGTTTGAGAGACCAGAAATCCCCCTGCAGCGCTTGATTTCTGTCACCGGGGCTGTTGGGAAATGACATGCTATATGGCTGCCATTGGAGGATCTGGAGCCAGAATTAATGTTGAGAAGGTCCCAAGGGCTGGGTGGAGGAGGGTGGGACAAACGGAACACGCTGCACATGCTGAGGAAATAGTGCAGTTGGGGTGTTCCAAAAAAGCAAGTTTGGCTACTTGCCTGTTAATGTTGCATCAGACCAAGTGCTAAAAAACACCTATAGGCTTCATGAAGGCCTCATGATAAAACATTAAACATTTCCACAAGGATTATGTTATTTTTGGGCGGCATTTTGGCCTTTATTTAGGACAGTGCAGCGAAGAGTAGTACAGGAAACGACTGGGGAGAGGGAGACGGGGAAGGATCGGCAAAGGACCCCTGCTGGAATCAAACCCGGGTCGCCGGCGTAGCAGCCCAGTGCCCTACCGCTAGAGCAGTGATTCTCAAAGTGTGGTCCGGGGACCACTGGTGGTCCTCGACAGAGCTCAGGTGGTCCTCAACAGGATTTCTACTTTTCCAAGACAAGCTAGCTCTGGGCTATATTTGTAACATTTTCATATTTTCAACTCAATAAGACAGGCTTGTAATGTGAATAAAAAGCAAGTGATCTGCACCAAAATGAGCAATGTCAAATTAGCACTAGTCAGTTCAGTTGATTGGTGGTCCCTGAAAATTTTTGCGGGGGACAAAGTGGTCCTTGGTCTGAACAAGTTTGAGAAACACTGCGCTAGAGCCACGGATGGGCCCTGCAAGGATGATCAAGGGCATCTATTTGATTAGCTTGTTATAGTGTGACCATCACTTGTTGTGAGTGTGCGCTGACTGTTACGGCAATTGGCCTGGTTCACCGCTAAAACGGTCAGAGCCCTAGTTTGGTATGCTGAAGACTTTGATCAAATCTGAGCTTGGCTATTCTCATTCCTTTCCCTACAAATGCGTGTCAGAAGTATGATTTCTTGCCGTGAGGCAATCAGGTGCACCCACTGTGCAAGCCATACCGTTATGTAATATAACAATGTTATGCAGGCTTAATAATGTAATCCCAGTTAGTAATCAAATAACTTCCTGTGAATGTTCCTAGACCCACCTTGTTTCTCCCTTCTTGTACAGAATCGCCTAGAGCTTATAGCTGCTTTTGAAGTTTGCTGTGCATGACTAATCAATTAGATCCACACTGTATATGATGTGTACTGTACTCTTTGTGCTGTATGCTCATTCCATAATTCAACATGAATGAAGTTTTCTTGGCGTCAGGAGTCGGTTATGACATTGGACAGTTGGCCACTGTTTCCTGGGGAGAAGAGGAAGATGTTATGTCACCTCTGGATTTATCCCAGAACACACACACAGACACACAGACACACAGACACACACACACACACACACACACACACACACACACACACACACACACACACACACACACACACACACACACACACACACACACACACACACACACACACACACACACGTAGGCGTGCTCAGCGAGTGAAAACAGTGCGGTAGCTGATTGTGAAGAAGCTTTGTTTTGAAATTCCAGCTGAAAGAATTGTTCATTTTTGGTTGAGGAAATCCTCTTTCTCCACACAAAGCTGTTCCTGTGAGATAATGCACGTTTCTCTCTCTCTCTCTCTCTGTGTCTCACTCTCTGTCTCTCTCTCTCTATCTCTCTGCCTCTGTCTCTCTCTGTCTCTCTCTGTCTCTCTCTCTCTCTCTCTCTCTCTCTCTGTCTTTCACTCAAACTCACACACACATTAACTCTCTCTCTGTTCCTCTTTGGCGAGCCTGGCCAGACCTGTGCATTGTAAGAGTGATGTGAGGGCCCATAGGAGTGTGAGAGAAAGAAAGGCTGGGAAACAAAAATGCCTCGAATGCCTTTCAATCGACCCTTCCTCTTCCTCTCCTCCTTCCCTCGCTGCCTGCGACCATCCCCTGATGCCTGTGGTTTGGTTTGTGTTCGACAGGGTGGAGTAAACATTCCCTTTGTTGACCCTCCACACACCGCCCACCCTCCCCCCTGCACCCTGCGCTCTGCACCCAGCCTCCATTTCCACCTCCCTACACCCCTCCACCACACCCCCGTGGCCCCCCTCCCACCCACTGCTCTGGAATGCTGGTGGCGAGGGCCAAACTCCACTCAGTTCATGTGGGCTGGACGGTTAGGGCACGTGCCTATTTGACTGATGATGGTTGGGGTGGGGGGGGGGGGGGGGGGGGGGGGGGGGGCAGTGCTGAACTTAAAGCTCTCTCGACCCTGTTTGCTCTGCACTCTAGCTGTCTGCCTGTGGTGGTGGTGGTGTGGGGCTGCCGGGCCGGGCTGGGTGTGCATGACTATGGCGTCAGCCCTCTCTGTTTCTTATGAAGGCAATACACACACATGCAAACATGCACACATGTGCGCACACACACACACACACACACACACACACACACACACACACACACTCACACACTCCCGTATGCACAGGCAAGTAGACACAGCTGCGCGTACGCACATAAACACATATTCACAGGCAAGTACACACCTAAACACACACACGCATACACACACACACACACACACACACACACACACACACACACACACACACACACACACACACACACACACACACACACACACACACACACACAGGAACACAAACAGAGACTCACACAAAGACATATGCATCCACACACACACACACACACACACACACACACACACACACACACACACACACACACACACACACACACACACACAAACACACTCCTCAGTGTTCCACAACTGCTCTTATGCGTCTGCTGTACCGTCAGATGTCTGTTTACGGCATTAACTGATCATAGTCTCTCTCTGTCTCTCTGTCTCTGTCTCTGTCTTTATCTCTCTCTCTCTCTCTCTCTCTCTCTCTCTCTCTCTCTCTCTCTCTCTCTCTCTCTGTGAGATCTCTGGCTGGTGGCACAGGTCAGTAGATTTCATGTCTGCTACAAAGCACAGTTGTCTGTCATTGTTTATTCTGCTGCAAAATGATGTGCTGCGTAATTCCCTAATTGCCTAATTACAACTCGCATCAAGTCAAATGAACTGGAAAACAGTCTGCAGCACACGCTGTAAGTGTAATATCTCTGCTGTGGGGTTTAGTGCACTGACCTTCGATTAAACCCGCAGGCCGATGTTCGCATGAGTTAGCGATCCAATTAGTCAGAGGAGCTGAACTGGAGAAATTCAGCTTTGTGTGTTCAGCTTGTTGCAAACATCAACACCAAGTCCAGCATGCAATTTAATATCATGTAGTCGCATTGTCATCCTCGGGCATTTTGAGCTGTGGCCTAAATTGTATCAGACGAATAGAGTCGAGTAGAGTTTCTTTATTGATCCGTGATGAAATGAAGGACCAATGATATTCTTGTGATATTCTTGTATTCCCTTGTTGTAGAAGACTATATGTGCTTTGTCCTTGTACTATAAGCTAGCCTTTCTGCAGTTTTGGGAAGCCTGGCCATCATCAGGTGTTGTTTCGGTTCAGTCAGTCTGTATTATAGTCTCTCTATGTTGTACTTTACTTCCTCTGGGTATTAAAGTTTTTCACAGTTTTGGGAAGATGGGAAATACCAGCTGACATGACATCATTGATCTTCCAAAAAGAGGGCTTTCACAGGCTGGAGGGAGGACCCAATTTAGATCAGTCCAATCCATACAGCCCAGACACGGAAGAGGCCCATGGTTGGTGCATGGGTGGCCCCCATAGCCACTACATCAGTGAGGATGTGTATGTTTATTTGTGTGGGGATTAAGCGTGAGGATATTCTGGATTTGTGTTTGTTTTCATCCGTCTGACCAATGATTAACCTGCGTTTGGGCAGGGCTACAGTGGTAGGAGGCGTGGGGACGGAGACCTGGGGACTTGTGGGTAATTCCCACAGTTCACTGAACTGTACCGAAACTCTTCGGCATTTTTATTATTAATCTTTCCTTGGCCAGCGAGAGAACGGGTGAGAGACAAAGAGAAAGAATAGCCTGTCGTAAAGTTTACATCTGGAAGTGCAGGCTGGTATTATCAATTTCAGAACGTCATGCGTATCTCATCTGTTTGAACTATTTATGGTCCTGGAAACCAAAACACCCCGGAGGTTATTGGTGTGTTTTTAAACATTATATTCAGTTCATGCATTTGTAAAAGCATCCTTTTTGACCTACAATTAGTAGGCAATGTTCATTCGAGCCTTTTTAAGACAGTACTGTAATTCTTGTCCGCCAATAAAGGCCGTATAAAGACAAAGGAAAGAGAGAGAAGAGAAAGAAAAAGGATAAAGAAGAGAAGTGAGACAGTGCTTTCACTGCTGCCAGACAGTTGAGAATTAAGTCTCACCCATTGGAGGAGACTTGGTACACAGTAAATGTTGCGGTGTTAATTCAACACGTAGAGAGTTCATTTAAGTCCAAATGATGTCAAATCAACTCTCTAAGTGTTAAATGAGCACTGCAGAATTTACTGTGTAGAGGCTTCATTGAAAGTGGCGTGGAGAAAAGGGGAATAAAAGGAGGTTGTGTCCTCGCTGGTTTCTCTCTAAAGGTTTGTCTTCTGTGTTGAACCCAAAGGCAGGCCCTGTGCCACTGGCCTTTTGTGTGCTGTGACTCCCTCTCTGTTAGGCCACTGGTCCACAGGGCCCAAGGCCAAGACTGTGACACAGAAGCGGGAGAAAGCAAGGCAATGAGGAGGAGAAAGAGACTTTAGTGTCTAAGAGCGATAAGGGGAATAATAGAGAGGAAGTAAAAGAGAGAGAGGGAGGGAGAGAAAGAAAGAGAGAGATAGCGAGTGAAGAAAAAGAAAGAGAAAAGGAGAGGTGGCGAATCATTGTCATGTCATGGAGTGAAAGAAATGTTTGGAGAAAGACCGAATAAAAAGACGCATACAAGAGTCGGAGATGGATGGAGAAACAACAACCCCCCCCCATACACACAATTTGCAACAATACCGTCTTGAAGCTGCGTCTCCGCCCCACTAATGCAGCTCTCATGTGAGGGGCCTTAGCATTTAGGCCTACTGGCTGGGGGGATTCTGCTAGACCCTTGGACTCTGAGCGGTTAAGAGCTTTCTAAAGGATTTGCACCTTGTAGCTACATGTGAAACCTGATGTCCGGGGGCCTCCCTAGCTCAGTAATGAGTAGGCACCCAGGGGGAGTTAAGTGATTGTGGTCCTGCTGCTTGAGTGAGCTGTGCTGCAAGTCCAAAGGACTTGGTCCCTCTTGTACCAAGACTTGCATGGATTTCCTTGTTTTTTTTGTGTATGTGAAAATCTTAAAAGATTCATACACACACACACGCACACACGCACACACACACACACACACACACACACACACACACACACACACACACACACACACACACACACACACACACACACACACACACACACACACACACACACAAAAACCCCAGATATTTCAATCTATGCACAAATACGTTTTCACAGACATTCTCCTTGCACCTTCAATTTAATGTGAAATTCAGTTCACTTTTTTCCACAGCAAGTCAGTTTTTGTATATCCAAACGTTGTGGCGTATTTGTTTTCTTTTTTTTTGTGAGTAAGCAAGCTTTGTACATGGGACCCTGAGCTGCCCTATGGACTATTACCGAAACAGTTCTAATTTAGCCAGATTCTGATTTGATACCAATCGTTTAATAAAAACTTGAACTCTTTCAGCTCAGCTGTTAAAGGGACACTGTGCAGGAAATGGTCAAAAAAGGTACTGCAACTATGCTGCTCATTGAAACTGGGCAGCGTATTGCCAAATTTGATCTTTTCATGAAAGTTTACTAAGTAATATACTAATATTTTCTAGTATGGCCCAAGTAAAGTAATTTTTGCAGCTAAAAATGGCTTTTTCTGGAAATTCAAAATGGCGGACCATGGAGAAGATCCCCCTTTTCATATATGAAAAGTGCAATTTTCCCAGTCACAATGAATACTTAGAATTTGATGGTGGTGGTAAGTATTCATGAAAAAGGTAGCATTAGTGAATGGGTAGCATGAATTCTGGATATAAACATCTAAAAATCTCACACAGTGTCCCTTTAAAAACAAACTAACCAACACAGGTGAAAACATAACCTTATTGGAGGAGGTAGCAATAATGTGTGGTGTTACTTCAAGTTCATTCTCTCTCGTGTACTGTACTGTATTGTACAGTAATTTCTCACATATCACCTATTGTCAGCTGCTGCAAAGGTCATACACATAGCCCTGGCATATCGTTTTTGAAAAGGAGGAAGCTGTACCTCACACCAATACAGCTGCCTTTTTTAATAGATGAAATTGATAGTGTGCTGTCTTGTCTTCCGGGGAACTGTGTGTGTAAATATTTAATGGGTGTGGACAGGTGTGTTTTGCAGCTTGGTTAGCGTTTGTGTGTGTGTGTGTGTGTGTGTGTGTGTGTGTGTGTGTGTGTGTGTGTGTGTGTGTGTGTGTGTGTGTGCGCGTGCGTGCGTGCGTGCGTGCGTGCGTGCGTGCGTGCGTGTGTGTGTGCATACTGTATGACCAGCCTCATCCCCTCTGTTGTTCGTTATCTGCGGTGACTGTTTCTCTTTCCCCTTACGACTGTCCCAAGGAGATGAGAACTAAAGCGATGAGATGCGATTAGATGCCTTGAGAGGTTTTTTTTTTTTTTTTTTTGCTTCACAACTCTTTCCTGCACTTTGAAGTTCGGTCCAAATGTGAGTTGGTGCCAAAGTGCCACGGGAGCAGTCGCACACACTCAAAGCATTAGACTGGACCACAAAAATATGTGGTTCAGGGGCTACCTACGTTCTCAAGGGAACCAGGATTTACTGTAGGTCTTGTTTTTTGTCACACGCAATTAGACCGTTCTTTTTTTAAAGATTTTTTTGTGCTTTATTTGAGACAGGATAGTGACAGAAGGACAGGAAATGCGTGGGGATAGCGGGACGGGGAAGGACTGGCAAATGATCCAGGCCGGAATCGAACCCGGGTCGCCAGCCTAGTAAGCTAGTGCCCTACCATTAGGCCACAGAAGGGCCTCAATTAGACAGTTCTGACAAATTATTGGACTATGATACAGTAGGTTTGTATTGTTGTTTTTAAGCAGTTTTTTTTGTACAGTATTACTATGGGAACTGGGGAGCACTGCAATTTTAAAACCTTTTATGACCTGTCCTGCACTGGTGCCTTTAGACAAAGAAGTCAACTTTGAGTGAATGTAGACTTACTTTATGACTACTTACACTATGTCTGGTTCTATGCCTCTTGTGAGTTCATGAGGGGCAGCAGGTTTAGGTGTTGTCGTTTTCTTCTCATGCCTATTAGCCAGTGCTGTGACAGCTCCAGTGCACTGTGGTGGCGATGGAGATGGAGAAGGAGACGGAGATGGGTTCGGCCACCCAGCTCGAGTGACAGAAACCGGAGCCCAGTACGCTAGTTAGCCATGCATGACCCCCTTCACAGCCTCACGCTTGTGCCATAATGGCTGGACAAATGCGGACGTCAGTCATGACCAGAGTCACTGAGTGTGCACATTTTTGAACACACACATGCACAGTTAACAACCTGTTGATTACACGTAATTTCGCAGCAGCTGCACAAACAGCATTAGATGTACCACAGCATGCATAGAAGAAGCTTGCATGCATTGAGTGTATTGTTTTATTAGCGTCTTGCCGATGGACAAACTATGTCCATTACACTTTCAGACATAACAGCAACTGTTATCGTGACAACGTTTACTGATGGTATCTCCTGCCTATAGCCTTGGTGGAGCTGCTTGGTTTGCAGCAGAGAGGGGGCATTGGTGGCAGCTGTTGGTGTCACGTACGGAGAAGAAGAAGGTCCTTGACGGGGCCACAGTTAACCTCTGACCTCCCAGAGCTCATTTCTGCCGGGAGCCTTTGATTTTTTTTTAGTGGTCGTGCCCTCTTACCCCCCTCAAAGTCATCTTTTCACACTGTTGTTGTCCCTGGAACACCATGTACTACCAACGTCCCATCCCCCTACCACAAACATGTTAGCAGCATAGTTTTTTCCCCTCTCTACAAGCTGTGTTTTCTGTGTGGCACTGGGTACTGACAGGGAAAGAGGGTGGGTTGTTTGTGTGTGTGTTTTTTTTCACGCTTGGGCTTTTAGCTTCACCCGCAACTTGTAATTTCTGAGGAAAATGATGGCCATTTCGTTTGGGTGTTAACGTATCTGTGGTAGTGGAGCTTTTGTGTCATTACTCTAAGAGGGTTGGGGGGATTGACTGGAAAACATATCAGACAGCAGGAACAACAGTTGGCTAGTTAGTTAGCTTTTGTTTGTTGTCTTTTGAAACCGATCAAGCACAGAAACACAGCAGCAGCAGCGGTCAGTGGTACACTGGTGATTTACCTCAACAACAGGCTGTACTGCAGCATCTCTCTCTCTCTCTCTCTCTCGCTCTCGCTCTCGCTCTCGCTCTCTCTCTCTCTCTCTCTCTCTCTCTCTCTCTCTCTCTCTCTCTCTCTCTCTCTCTCTCTCTCTCTCTCTCTCTCATATTACCTGCCCAACACAGGCTGCCACACACACACACACACACACACACACACACACACACACACACACACACACACACACACACACACACACACACACACACACACACACACACACACACACACACACACACACCCCTGTTAAACGAGTGGGCCATCTGTCACCTCGCTGGCCATATAAACACAGGACCTGAGCGCTGCCTGGTGTGATGGCAGCAGCCAGTTGTTTTCTTTCCCAGCCCTTCCCAGCTTTTTTATCTTTCTTTATTTCACGGCTTGCACAAAAAAAGAAAAGAAAAGAAAAAAAGAAACGCTTGTTGTCGCCACCACCAGTTGCTCTGTCCCCTCAGATCCTCCTGTCTGTAATCGCGGCCAATTGTTTAAGAAAGCCGCAAGTGGTCTCAGACTTGACATGGCCTCAAGATTGACTGGGCTAATATGCACTTTCCCAGGCTGAGGAGGACATATTTGTCACACAGCATTCTTTCTTCATTGGAGGAATTTTGGAATTCGAAGCAAGTGACCACCCATCGGTCAGAGCTCTCTGTTGTTCTTTCTGGAGTCTAATGGATTATAGCTGTGTGTTTTGATCAGATGATACAAACACAGTTCTTGAGTTGCCCATGTACCCGCACATACTGTACAAGCACACACACTTGCATACACCTACACACCCTCGCTTTCTTTCCCATGCAGTGCTCATACATGCAGTACATTCACAGTCAAATTGTCATACACACATCTAGTATCAGGCGTCTCTCTGTCTCTGACACACACACACACACACACACACACACACACACACACACACACACACACACACACACACACACACACACACACACACACACACACACACACACACACACACACACACACACACACACACACACACACACACACACACACACACACACTCGTCCCTCCATATTCTGTGGTGCCCCAATATAGTGCTGCTGTCCTGAGAAAAGGCTGCCAGCTCTGACATTTTCCAGGCCAAAGCAAACAGTGATTGTGTTGACTCGGATCCTCTGTGCCCGCCTGCCATTGGCTGGAGAGCTCCTCAGCCCATCCCACTGCCCGGAAGATTCCCTCTCCCAGTCAAGCAGTGGCCCATGACAGCACACTGCAACTTTTTGCCTTATCGACGCCTTCCACTGTCAAGCTCTCTGCTTATACTCTGAAGTAGTAGGGACAATTATTTGAAAAATGGAACATTTCATTGGCACCGATGAATCATATGAATGGTAAAGCATGTATTTGACCGTCTTTTGCTAAGATAGGCGTTGCTCTTTGGTGCAGATTGAATTGCAGGTGATCTACACTCACCTTGCAGAAAAAAAAAACTCAACTACATCCTAACACCATTACTACAACATTACAGAGTCTCTGAAGTAGCAGACAAAGGCTCCAAAATACTACAGTATGTACAGTATGTATATCAGATTGTTAAAAATCGATATCAACCAATCAAATATTTCTACCCCACCCTACTTCCAAAGGGAGTAAAACTTGGGAGTAAAATATCTAACATTGCTGTGGGATTGTCCTTGTCCTGTACTTCTAAATAACCCTGGATAAGAGTGTCAGCTAAATGTAATGTAATGTAATCCTGTTCAGTCTTTTTCTTCTACCACATACCTAGGTAGCCACTGCTGCTGCAGGAGTTGCGACTACGCTACTATCTTGAGAAATGCCTGTTGGATTCGGGCTTTTCCTGGCCAAAGCAAATAAGCCGTGTTGACTCAGAGCCTATGTTTACACCAACACTTGCTTAGTGTGAGAGGAACTCAAAAACCCACACGCTCCCATCCCCAAGCTTGCTCTCTCCCTGACAGAAACTCTTTGTCAAACTCCACCTAGCTTCTCTCTTTCTCTCTCTCTCTCTCTCTCTCTCTCTCTCTCTCTCTCTCTCTCTCACTCTCTCTCTCTCTCTCTCCACTATTTTTCAGTACTCTGTGTTTCTCTGTGTTCTTCTCCTTCACTCGTCCCCTTCTTCCTCACTCTTTCTCTGTGTCTGTGTCTCTATGTCTAGTCAGTCAGGTAGTCAGTCAGTCGTTACCTCTTCCCTTCACTATCATTCCCTCATCTCTTCCCTCTTCACTCCCTTTCTTCTCCCTCACCGGCTTCTCTGTCTTGCTTACCACCACTATCGACCAATGTTTGACCAAAACTAACCCAGTATCATGCTCACAACAAGTTTTGACAATCTCTCTCTCTCTCTTTCTCTCTTTCTCTCTCTCTCTCTCTCTCTCTCTCTCGCTCTCGCTCTCGCTCTCGCTCTCTCTCTCTCTCTCTCTCTCTCTCTCTCTCTCTCTCTCTCTCTCTCTCTCTCTCTCTCTCTCTCCATCCCCCAGGGTTAGACGAGAGTCTGCAGCAGTATGTGGAGGGCTTTGAGCGTGAAAAGGTGGACGGGGAGCAGCTGCTGAGGGTGTCCCACCAGGAGCTGGAGGAGCTGGGGGTGACGCGCATCGGCCACCAGGAGCTCTTCCTGGAGGCCGTGGACCTGCTCTGTGCCTTAGTGAGTCGCAAATCCATTACATATACACATGAATTACTTTCTGTATGAAAGGCACTATAGAAATAAAAGTGCCTTGCCTTGCCTTGCCTTGCCTTACATACTGTATCACCAGTGATGGGCAAAAACGGATTTACTAGTTACAATCCAGTGCCACAGTTGCAAATTATCTTTTTGTACCTGTCCAATTCAGCCAGGTGATCATTCAACCAGCCAATCACCTGGCTGAATAGAACAGGTAAAACGAAGTCGTTTGGAATGTGTGGAACTAGATTGTAACTAATGAATCCATTTTCCCCATAAATGCATATCACTGATTCATAAGAAGGTGACTGAAACACATCCCACTCATAAAAGTGTTAATTTTGCTGAAAATCAATTACATTTCCACGAACAAGCAAAATCCAGGTTATGATCTTGGGGTGTGGTACACATACATGTAGGCCTATGTACATTTGGTTTAAAGGTGTAACTGTGCCTTGGTGAGATGGAAATACATTACATATACTACATGCATTACATCATATGTTACATTTGATGTTGTGAGTGAGAAATATGTACAGCACATGAGACATACTTTACATGTACATTAAAAATGATAAATGCCTGTTATATTGGGCCAAATTGTAAATGCATCCCATGCACCATTGTGCCTTAGTGACTGATAAATGTATTGTAAATGGAAAATGCATTACATTCATATTACATAATTTAACAAAAAACATTGTGATTGGTCTGACTACAATTGGTAGAACAGCTTGTGAGCTTCAATGGTTCATTACACAAAATGTAAGCAGGATAGGCGGGGGTTAGTTTGCCTTTGCCTGACTCTGGCCAGACCCATTTCCGCTCAACTTTGTGTGCTCACACAAGGATATGGAAGACCTTCGGCTTCACCCTGCTCTCAAACCAAAAAAACGGACCGCAGGATTTTCAAAGATGTGACTAAGTCCAAATTTGAAGGTTGCGGGGACAGGGGAAAAATAAGTGATATGCAACAGGGGTTTCAGCAACAATGGCAGCCTGCAGTTTGTTTCAGTAACAAGGGCCGCCGCTAGTCAGGTCAGGGGTTAGTGCCTCGTCCATGGATACTTCAGCCTAGTCTGAAGGAAGTGGAATTGGACCAGCAACCCCTGCCATTACGTACTGAATAATTAGATGTGATCAAGATAGATGAACAGACCAAGGATATGGATCACTGGAACCATATTGTGTGATCTGAAGAGACCAAGATGAACACATTTACTTTAGATGGTGTCAAGCATGTGTGGTGGTAAACAAGTGAGTTTTACAAAAAAAGTGTATCCTCTCAATAGCCAAGCATGGTAGTGGGACTGACGTGGTTTGGGGATGCATGAATGCTGTCAACATTGGCAATCTGAAATACACCTAAAAGAAACATGCATGTCAACATGCACTGTGACTACTGAAGCAGATCATGATATTGCCCATAGGATTGCATTCAAATCTCACACCAATCTATTTAAGCCAGGTGCACACACAAAATGTTAAAGTTCTATGCAAAGAAAGGTTGAAACACACTCCAATGCCCTCCCTTTTAATCCCTTTTCATTTCGAAACGATTTGAGCCAACACGGCTCCTTCTCTACCGGATTTCAATCTGGGGTGTACTCACTTTTGTGGGTACATGTTCAGACATTAATGGCTGTATTTTGTTTTTTTCGGAGTGAACAAGAAATTTAAGCGTTTAAATACGTTTTTAAAGGTCACTAATCATTGTGTCAAAGTGAAATTTCTTTAATGCTTTCCTATGAAAAGATATACTCATATATACTGTGAGGGGTGTGCTCACTTACGTGATATACTGTATTATCGATATTGAATCGTATCGCCATGGAGGCTGTGATTTACACCCCTACCCCATAGTCCCTCTCACTGCTGTTTGAAATAAAAACATTGACATGATAAGTCCTCAAAGACAAAAATGAAAGCATTCCACTGTTGACTTGACCTGTAGTATCGGCTCACCGGTATCAGTCAAATATTGACACCACAGTGTGTGTGTGTGTGTGTGTGTGTGTGTGTGTGTGTGTGTGTGTGTGTGTGTGTGTGTGTGTGTGTGTGTGTGTGTGTGTGTGTGTGTGTGTGTGTGTGTGTGTGTGTGTGTGTGTGTGTGTGTGTGTGTGTGTGTCTGTCTGTCTGTCTGTGTGTCTGTGGGCGCGTGTGCGCGAATGTACCTGTATGTGTGTTTGAAGTTTCAGTAGTGAAAGAAACATGGTGGCATTAAATTAAATTAACCTCAGTAACTCACTCTGATAACTTCAGATATGTGGTGAAATTTGAGAATTGAGCATATACTCTACTGTAATTTGTTCTGAAAATGGCCAAAGGTGACTGTAAATGTAGGTCAGTTAATAAATGCACAGTCCGAGAGTCCTTTTGGCCCAATTTGTTTTGTGTTGTTTTTTTTTCCTTATTTGTTGGGTGCCTTTCGGGCCTGTAGAGGAGTTTGAACTTTGCTGTCCTCTCTTTGCTCTCTCAGCTTGGGCCCCATCACTGTGTTTTCAGGGCAGACTCATTCACTCTTACACACACACACACTCTTACACACACACACACACACACACACACACACACACACACACACACACACACACACACACACACACACACACACACACACACACACACACACACACACACACACACACACAATGTGTTCAATTTCCAGCGCTCCAAATCGTCATCTGATAACAACCCTGCTTGGGATAACCACACCAGCTGACTCTAGTGAGCCTGACAAAAGGCCTCATTTCCAACTTTGTACCAGTACACTCCAGGCAAGATTGAAACGATGCACTTGTGTACAAGGTCAGCTAAAGTTAAATTAGTGAAGGTCATTAGTGGAACAAAATGGTCCTCCTAGCATGTGTGTGTGTGTGTGTCTGTGTGTCTGTGTGTCTGTGTGTCTGTGTGTGTGTGTGATCTGCGGGATTCGGCCTATGTTCAAACTCACCATGCAGGATCGCAGCCAGGGTGTAGCCTCTCTAAAAGTAAAAGTCACGCCACATCCAGTATCTATTCCTGGTGTAAGCAGCCAATCATAATTAGCACAACCTCTTGAAGTGAAATACGTAGTTATCGAAAGCACACATGTTTTAGTACAAAACAGAACTGCAGGACTTTTTATGTTTGTGTTGACAATAGTCAAGTTTTGATACACCCTTGTTATCATAATGATGAGTTTGTTTTCCACTTGGAAGTTGCATAACTGCTGATGCTATCCTTGTTTGAACATCACGCTTGCACACGTGCACGTTCACATTCTGTCTCTCTCTCTCTCTCTCTGTTTATTATTTGTATCTCTACCGGGACTTTGTTGACTTTCATGGAGTGTACGTGACATTGAGTTTATCAGAGATCTCTGAAAATTACCATGTAATCAGCCTAGAGAGAGAGGGCTGGAAGAGAGAGAGAGAGAGAGAGAGAGAGAGAGAGAGAGAGAGAGAGAGAGAGAGAGAGAGAGAGAGAGAGAGAGAGAGAGAGAGAGAGAGAAAGAGAAAGAGAGAGAGAGAATAAGGAGAATCAAAAGAAAAAGGAAAAGAG
>NC_085874.1:17678930-17681430 GCF_034702125.1 Engraulis encrasicolus | reverse complement strand
TTTGCATGCACACACGTGTGCGTGTGTGTGTGTGCGTGCTCGCATGCTTTTGTGCATGTGTGCATTTTTGCTTTTATGAACTCTGAGTGTTTTTGCACAATTGAGTTGAGAGTGTATGTGTATGTGTCAGTAGGAGGGTAAGGAGAGCCTGCTGCTGCATGGGCTGGTATGCTGGTATGCGCAGGTACATAGCGGTCGGTGTGACTGTGTGTTTGGGTATGTCAAGACTGCCACTCTGTATGTGCGTGTGTGTGTGTGTGCGTGCGTGCGTGCATGCGTGTGTGTGAGTGAGTGTTTAAGCTGGTGATGACACCGTCAGGCTCTCATGAGTGGTTTGTCGGTGCCAGAGGCTATGTCTTTCTTTTGAGGAGGGAGGCTCAGTGTTTGTGTGTGTATGTGTGTGTGTGTCCATACTGGTGTGTGTGCATGCTAGTGTGTGTGTGTGTGTGTGTGTGTGTGTGTGTGTGTGTGTGTGTGTGTGTGTGTGTGTGTGTGTGTGTGTGGTGTGTGTTGTGTGTGTGTGTGTTGTGTGTGTTTTGTGTGTTTTGTGTGTGTGGTGTTTATGCATGAGTTTGGCGTGCATGCGTTTATGCATAATTGTGGGTGTGTGTGTGTGTGTGTGTGTGTGTTTGTGTGTGTGTGTGGTGTGTTGTTTGTGTTTGTGTGTGTGTGTGTGTGTGTGTGTGTGTGTGTGTGTGTGTGTGTGTGTGTGTGTGTGTGTGTGTGTATGCGCGCGTAGGTGCATGTCATAGGTGTGTGTGTGTGTAATCCCTCAATGACAGCTCTGAGGCCCGCAGCACATTCCCCCAGCCTGCTGTAGTGTTAAAGAGGTAAGGGGGCTCCGGCCGGGTCCCTCCTCAGACATGTCAATAGCATCACCACTGACACACAGAACAGCTCCGGTGCCTCCTGCTACACCACACACATACAGCACTGCTCACAAGCCACATGCAGCTGTCTTAGTACACGAACTTCAAATTATCTGTTTAGACTATCCCCCCCCACGGTAGAGTCTTCAATAACATGCTCTCTTCTCTCCTCCCTCTCTCTCTCTCCCCTTCTCTATTTTTTTCCCCTCTCTCTCTCTCTCTCTCTCTCTCTCTCTCTAATGTGTGATCACAACTTTTTAGATAACAAAACTTTCAAATTAACAACGTTGTTAGCGCGATTCATAGATAGACAGACACACACAAGCACACACGCTAGAGGTTCTACATGACAATGTTCAGTCATCCTAGCCATCACATTGACTCCTATAGCAATACAATTACTAGTTACTAGTATATAGATATTGATAATAATCTTATTACATTAAAATAAAACTAAATTGAAAGCATCAGCGTGAAACAGCCTTGACTGGATTTTTATTTCTGTCAACGCTACAAGAGGTCATCTAGGCAGAGGTTAGGGATCTCGGGCATGAAAAGGTTGGTGACCATTGTTCTACACGTTCATGCTACCAGCCTAAATTCCCATGGTCAACTGGACCAGTTGATGACAGTGCACTTTGCCTCTCTCCCTCTTGCTCCCTCTCTCTCTTCATCCCTCCCTCTCTACAATCATTCTGTTCCTCCATCCCTCCCTCCCTTCCTCCCTCCAGTCCATTCCCAGTGACCAGCTCAGGCCGGAGGAATGCAAACGTATGACGGAGGGGGATTTTGTGTGTGTGTGGGGGGGCGGGGGGGGGGGGGGGGGGGGGGGGGGGGGTGGGGGGGGGAATGGGGGGGGGGGGGGTGGCAGGGGGAGCAGGGGGGAGGGCATGAAAAATGGCCCCCCACCCCCCCCAGGGCTTTTAAATTCCCCCGTATAGCACATTTGGAGCCCAGGGGGGCCCGCATTTACTTAATACGCTCTAATGGGGCCCCTGGACCTGAGCCACTCCACACCAAGATAAGAACACTCATGAAAGAAAGGATTCCGGAATGCTTTGTGATAGGTGTGGAATGCGCTTATCAACACAGAAATCACTATGGAGACCAAACGTGTCTTGCACCGTTTGTTAACACCTTCTAAGAAAAATCGGAGTGACTGCTTGTAGATAGATAGATAGATAGATAGATAGATAGATAGATAGATAGATCGATAGATCGATAGATAGATAGATAGATAGATAGATAGATAGATAGATCGATAGATCGATAGATAGATGGACAGGCACCTGGGGAATTTCAACATGAACTCATTAAGTGAATGCACTCTTTGGTATGTGACGATGTTTCCTTCATGATCATACTTCCTGTGTTTTGTCTTGCTGTAATTACCCATGAAATTGCGGCAAAGCGAAACTGAGCTGACTTTCTTCCTATTAGGGAATGCAGCATTCCTTCTCTCTCTGCACCACATATTTGTCACTGCTCTCTCTGTGAGATGCGGATGGCCTTGCTGCTTGTAAAAGACGACCCTGGGGGTGCAATGTCTATGGAATCACATTTTTTCTCAGCAGTCAACGCATGAGACTCGCAAGTCTAAATCTGTAAACCGTTCTGACCGTTCCAGCGGC
>NC_085874.1:17676829-17678830 GCF_034702125.1 Engraulis encrasicolus | reverse complement strand
CCAAACATTAAAATTCTGGACGATAAAAGCAATGTAAACAAATATGTGAATGCATAATACAAGGGGTATTTTGGTAATCTATTGCCTCCTGGCTTGGTGGATGTTATTGAAATGAAATTCCACTGAGATAAGCTGAACATCTGGTTTTAAATACTATGTAGCTTCCCTTCCCTTCTTTGCCCATACAAGTCTGGATCAAAACTTCAAATGAAAAATGCAATTACGCAATATTATGCAATTATTACGCAATATGGAGTGGATAAACGACACGTATGGGGCTTCCCCATAATGCACGCTGTTCCATTGCTGGAACACTGTAATAGTAATTGAATACCATAGTACTACACTACTATGACTTAACGCAGGGCCTTAGGTACTGCATTACGACTTGGTCATTGCCATTCTGTTAATGACAAATCTATAACGCCATGTCTTTTTAAGCCAAAACAGTGCAGGGAGACCACACATAACAGTATTCATCCTTTTGGTATGGGTGGGATTCGAACCTGCAACCTGAATAACCCAAACATTTCTTTCCGTGCAGAATTACGGGGTGGAGACGGACAACCTGAAGATGCTGGTGGGCCGGATGCGGGCCGCGGCCAACAACCTGCACAACGTGGCGTCGGAGCGCCGGAGGTGCCCCGCCTACGATGGGGTCGCGGCCCGAAAACCACCCAATGACTTCCTCACTGCCGTGGTGGAGCTCATCGGGGCCGCCAAGAACCTGCTGGCCTGGCTCGATCGGTACGAAGGAGACACACACACACACACGCACGCGCACACACACACACACACACACACACACACACACACACACACACACACAGTTATGGTTAGGCCTGGCTGGATTTATAAAGAGGAGACACACAGGTACACACACATTCAACCCACTTGCCAAATCAGCTACAGGCTAACACACAGACACACACACACACACACACACACACACACACACACACACACACACACACACACACACACACACACACACACACACACACACACACACACAGTACAGTAGATTGGATTGGTACTGACAAATACTCACATACTCCATTCTGGGTGGTTTGGTACAAAACATACAGCCAAGAATGTCCCGGCATGTCACAATAGACACAACACACACAACTGACAATTACAGCCTGAGGTTGAGTTCCTCCTTAAGCCCACAAGGAATCCGTTGGCATGACTTAATCAATGCTCACGTACTAAAGCACTGTGGATAAAGACACTCACACATGCACACACACACACACACACACACACACACACACACACACACACACACACACACACACACACACACACACACACACACACACACACACACACACACACACACACACACACACACAGACACTACACTGTGGATTAAGACACACACACATACACATACACACACATGCACACACACACACACACTACACTGTGGATTAACACACACACACACACACACACACACACACACACACACACACACACACACACACACACACACACACAGGCAAGCCGGCACGCACATACATTTAGACATCTGTGTTTACAAAAATGCACTCACCTCAAACAATAGGTGTGCTCAGACATGCCTGTATGGACTCTCACAATGGAGCAACTCATATCACACACAGACCGCACAGATAAAGACACACACATGCACACATGCACACACACATGCGCACAGTCACACATACACAGACACGCACACACACTGTTAACATGCACGCAAAATGCATAGGCTCACAACTAAAAATACAACACGCAAACCATGCGCACTCCTACACACACACACACACACACACATGTACACGCACGCGCACACACACACAGACACACACACACTGTTAACACGCAAAATGCACAGGCACACAACTAAAAATGCACCACCACGCAAACCACATGCACGCACGCACGCACACACACACACACACACACACACACACACACACACACACACACACACACACACACACACACACACACACACACACACACACACAC
>NC_085874.1:17621829-17669329 GCF_034702125.1 Engraulis encrasicolus | reverse complement strand
CCAGGGATGCATTTCTCGAAACTATAGTTGCTAACAACATCAGCTACTTTGTTGTTTGCAATGCAATTTCCCATTGGCAAATACCCAAGTTGCTAACTGCCTAGCAAGTTTGCTTTCGAGAAGGATTACTACTTAAACAGGTTCGTGGCATACGAAGGACTAGTATGTTTCGTCATCACACAACACAGCCCTCTGGACATAATTGCACACTTACTTTGTACCTATCATCCTAGTCAAAAGAGGTCAGTTGTAAGCAACCTAGCATCTTTTTGGACATATAGAAGCCTATGTTTTGCCTTTAATCCAAAGGCCTTTGTCAGCTCTGAACTGATATTCAAGTTTTAGGGGGATTTTTTTGTTAAGTGGAGAATTGGACAGGAAATGAATGAGAGAGAAATAGGGAAGAGCTTGGAAATGACCCAGGCCAGACTCAAACCTGGGTCCCCAATATTACAATTTAACTTTTTATATATATTAACAATCATATACTTTATATTCAGATTATGATGACTGAATTATTATTTAGGAAAATGTATAATATATACAGTTAGCCGGGAGTAGGATTTAATACTACAACAGAAAGAAAGCCGCATTGAAAGATTGAATCAAAATGTCTAGAAGGAGCAGTGTATATCCTACCCTATACATTTCCAACAGTTCCCATGTTCTTTGTTTATTTCAGGGCATGTACATCAAGTCCACCTACGACGGCCTGCATATCATCACAGGAACCACAGAACACGTGAGTTGAGTGTGTGTGTGCGTGCGGTGTGGTCACTCGTTCCAGGAAAGCCACCGGTGGCGTTGCATGGTAGCTCCTAAAAAGCCAGAGACGTGTGTGTGTGTGTGTGTGTGTGTGTGTGTGTGTGTGTGTGCATGTGCGTGTGTTTTTTTTGTGCATGGAAACCTTGGAGAGTAATGAGATGGCTGCCTGTTTGTAGACAGAGCTGTTATGTAACAGGGGGGATACGGTTACACACAATCACACTAGTAATAACCTACTGCTTAGGAGGGATTATTTCGCTTGCTCATCTACAGACATGAGTTGGACAATACAAATATTTTCATACAGTATACTGCCCTACAACGGAAAAGTGCAGTAACTACGCCAACATTGAAACGGCCTTCAATGTACTGGTATTCATTTGGATATCGTAGTTACTACAAATTTGACATGGCAATATCGAGAGAGAGAGAGAGAGAGAGAGAGAGAGAGAGAGAAATGGGACTCATGTGGAGCATAAGGCTTTGTCACAAGATAAAGGAGGTGTTTTGAAGACCATTTTCAATCTAAACTCAATTTTGACAAAGTTACTGCCCTCTACCATTGTAAGGCAATAGTCTTACCCTTGTAATATAGTAATATTAGTACTAGAGATGTACAGGATCAAAGATCCGGTTCCGGATCCGGCAGGATAATAGGGTTTTTCAGACTATCCGGATCCGGCAGGATCTTAAGCAGTGGGTCCGGTATCCGGCAGCTACCTAAAAATCAGGATCTGGGGCATCTCTACTTTTTACATAGCCTAGGCTTTTCAGTCAGTCTTTCACAACCCCAATCGCTGCATGGAGTAAAAGCCCTTTGGAAGCGGCCGTTGAAGGCAGTATGGCAGTAAGCCAATGATTCTTAAAAATAGTTTGCGACAAACGTAATAAAAAGGGCCCACGTGTGCGAGTTGGCTATGTGTTTCAACCCTTTCGTAGGATCTGGTATCCGGTTCCGGATCCGGCAGAATCTTAAGCAGTGGATCCGGTATCCGGCAGGATCCTAAAAATCAGGATCCGCTGCATCTCTAATTAATACCTTTGCTTTATCATTCCGTATACATACAGCATATACTCCTCTAACTGAACACCTCAGGCAAATGTATAATAATAATGAAAGTATTGAAGTCTACAGAAATCTCATAATGCACTCTGTTCTCCTCATCCATAGTCTCCTGCGGATCGTACACACAGGATCCACGCTGGAGACGAAGTAATACAGGTCAACCGGCAGACAGTGGTGAGGATTAGCATTTCTTTGCTGCTTCTCTACTACTCTACTAAACCACTACTACTACTCTACTACACAACTCTACTACTACTCTACTACACAACTCTACTACTACTCTACTACACAACTCTACTACTACTCTACTACACAACTCTACTACTACTCTACTACACAACTCTACTACTACTCTACTACACAACTCTACTACAACTCTACTACACAACTCTACTACTACTCTACTACACAACTCTACTACTACTCTACTACACAACTCTACTACTACTCTACTACACAACTCTACTACTACTCTACTACACAACTCTACTACTACTCTACTACACAACTCTACTACGATTCTACTACACAACTCTACTACGATTCTACTACACAACTCTACTACAACTCTACTACACAACTCTACTACTACTCTACTACACAACTCTACTCTACTCTACTTCACCTCTACTTCAACTCTACTACTACTCTACTACTACTACTCTACTGCTACTCTACTACTACTACTCTACTACTACTCTACTACACAACTCTACTACTCTACTATTACTCTACTAAAACACTACTACTACTCTACTACACAACTCTACTACTACTCTACTAAACCACTACTACTACTCTACTACACAACTCTACTACTATTCTACAACTACTACTCTACTGCTATTCTACAACTACTCTACTGCTCTACAACTCTACTACTACTACTACTACTATTACTCTACTATTACTCTACAACTACTACTCTACTACCTCTCGACTACTCTACTACTCTACTGCTACTCTAACTACTCTACTAATTTACTACTATTACTCTACTACTCTACTGCTACTACTTCTACTATTCTACTCTACTCTTCATTTCTCTCGTTTCTCTCCTCTCTCTCGTCTCAGGTGGGTTGGCAACTAAAGAACCTGGTGTCCAAGCTTCGGGAGAACCCTACGAGTGTAACTCTTATGGTGAAGAAGAGGCCGTCGGCCACCTGCGGCTTCACCCCCGCCCCCCTCAAGAACATGCGCTGGCGCCCCCCTGCACCACAGGTGAGTCACAGGTGGCCATAGATCACCACAGACACGACAACCATCTTGCCTTGACGTCATGCTGTGTGTGGGTGGGACCAGTGGGAAAAGTGTGTGTGTGTGTGTGTGTAAAGTAAGTAAGTAAGTAAATTTTATTTATAAAGCACATTTAAAAACAGCAAAACTGACCAAAGTGCTGTACATTGTCTAACTAAAATGTTAATCAAAACAGTAAAACAGTTTCAGCAGCATAATAAACCGTTTTCAGCATAAAGGACAATAAGCAAAAATGTAGGCCTATATATGGTAAATACAAATAAAATAAAGTAAAAAATGATAATAATAGAATAAAATAAATATATAAGGAGTTAAAGGGCAAAAAGGTAAGAACTAAGAAGCAAATGCTAAAGTATAAAAATACGTTTTTAGTCTGGATTTAAAAGTAGAGGTAGTGGGGGCGAGTCTGATGTTGGGGGGCAAATCATTCCAGAGGCGTGGAGCTGCCACGGCGAAGGCTCTGTCTCTTTTATTGACAAGACGGGACCGGTGTGGGTGGGGGGGATGGTCAGTCAAAGGTGACAGTGTGTCACTGAGTGTGTGTGAGCAATGATTGGTTCCATGTACCATACATTACATCTACACGTCCATCATTCAAATCATTACTTCCTAAAATCAGCCTCATCATCCCTGGATTCCCGACAAAGATCAAAATGGCATATATTCACCTCAAACGTCCGAAATATTTCGACCAAATTCACACAGCGGATAGTTTGTCCTTACGTCATGCTCAAGGTGATAAGAGGATGAGAACAAAAAGAACTCATTGTTGTTCTGTCATTATTACCTTACTCTGTCAGTTGTCAGCCTGTGTTTGTTCTTTAATAACAGCTTAAAATGTCCCACTCAGTATCTCTGACTAACTTTTATGAAGGTCTGCTAGCTGATTCTAGATTTAGGACTCACAAGGCTGTACTGTATGTGTCTTTGGAGTTGTTATAACATTTCTACAACTGGAGTAGTGTGTTTTGCATTTGTTTTTGTTCATTTTGAAAGACTAGCAGCTATGAATGCTCTAGACACAGCCCAAAATGTCTTCCTTCCTTCAGTATATTTTTAGTACATAGTTACACCTTTGTTTGAGGCCCCTAGAGGAGGAAAAGGGGGAGAGAGAGAGTGAGAGAGAGAGAGAGAGAGAGAGAGAGAGAGAGAGAGAGAGAGAGAGAGAGAGAGAGACCTGTGTGTATAGGACCCGTGCCCACCCACAAGGTGTTGGTTTGCTGGGGTTTGTGGTGTTGCCAAGCCAACAATAAATCCCTTCACCTAATAGAGGTTTTTTTTTTTTTTTTCAAAAAAAGAAAAAAGTGGAAAAAGCCACACACTGATGTCATCCATTTTCAACAGGTGACTCATAGGGTTTGAAACAATGGCCTTATCAGATGTGACAACACTGGGGCTTGTTGCTATTTTGCCACAAGTGGTCCCTGCCCCAGGAAGTTGTGTCTTCAGTTGAAATGAGGCAACTGCCGTCCCGACTTGTCACTAGGGAAACTTTTCATTTTTTTGCCCCCCTAACTTTCCAAGCCCCAGGGAGTTAGCTTCTAATTTAAACCCCTTTCCGTTTGCGACTCCACCCAAACCCAATCACCAACCAACAACTTTTCGAAATCATCAATCATAGCAGGGAGGAGAAAAAAAGTTCTAGAATGAACAGTGACGGGGAAAGAAATATGAATTGAACATTATCCTAATCCTTGCCCGTAATCTTCATATGCAAGTTCTTATTAACTAATCTGAATCAGAACTTTGTGTTGGCTACCTCATTATGGAAGCAAAAAAAAAAAAAAAAACGTGAGAACGTGAAGGATTTGGGGCTCCCTGAACTGCTGGTGGGTTGGTTCAATCAGTGGACCACAAGAATTCCTGTGGTTTAAAAACAGCTGAGTATGCCAACTCCCATGGTCCTTGAGGGCAGGAGTTCACAAACTTTGAACTCCTACACATTACCGTCCTATGTGTCCTATGCTGTAAAAGATGTTGGTTTTGGTCTTTTCACATACACAATTGTACTAAATTAAATCCATTATACAACACATGCTTGAAATATGTTTTTCTGCTAAAAGTGCTAAAAGCTTCTGTTAATATGGACAAACACTCTGACCACAGAGGTTTTCCGCTTCCACACCACCTCCCAAGTCTTTGCCAAGTCAAGTTTGGCACTTATGTAGAGTACATTTTTACTGTATTCAAAATGTGAGAATGTGAAATTACATGTTTTTTGTCTCCAAACACAGAACTTACCCAGTCCACACAACGCTCAGGGCCAGAGGAGTGCAGTGGAGTCTCCTGTCAGGAAAGAGAAGCCCGCCATCCTGGACCTGTACATTCCCCCTCCCCCAATGGTCCCGTACGCACCACGGTGAGCAGCCACTTACATGACAAAACAGCAGACAGCTATATCCCTGATGTGCCATTATGGTTTTGCATCGACCATTGTGTAATACTGCACACGACTCATGCTAAAGAGCAGCTCAAGCTTTGTACTCTTTCGGTTATTCTTGACATTTAATGACATTTACCAAGGAAGGAAGAGGACGTGTTACTTTGGCATTTCTGTTTAAAAATGACTCTAGTGATTTTGCCTGTCGATAATTGACAAGGAGATGCATGTACTGTAGAAGATGAAATGTAAAACACTCAACAGTGTTGGATGCGCCAAAACAGATGGAAGACCACAACAGGCCATGGGAGAGTGAAAATGAAATGTCACTTTTGTTGCAGGATATGAGCCACATAGAAAATTAGGCTTAATATTCTGCTCCTAAACTGCTATACTGGTCCTAACCTCTGAGACTGGACTCACATTTGTACCAAAGTGACAATGGTTTAGTCTATTTTTGGCGCGTCTCCTCACACTGTTGTCTTCCATCCTAAACCACTTGTTATTAACTTTTTTTTCTTTCTTCTTCATTCTGACTCATACTGTAGATACTGTATGTTGGTCTAGCATCGCACCATAGGGAAAATTATACGTAGCTGGGCCATGAAATCTGTGATTGTATTTTTTTTTCTTTCGAGGACACCATTTTGACTTACTTTTTTATGCCATACTGTATCTCTGACGGTCTCTTGCAGGGATGGCAAACCTACAGTGTTCACGGGTGTCAACATGAGGCCCAAGCGGGCACAGTCGCCCAACTCCTATCTGGACCACGAGGGCAGACGCCGCTTCACCATCGCCGACTACGACAGCAAACGTGTGTCCATTCCTGTGCCCGTGCCTGTGCCCGTGCCTGTGCCCGTACCCGTAGCGGTACCCAAGCCTATGCCCGGGCCTGGCCCCACCCCTACCCCTGTGGAGGTGCCTGTGCCCCAGCCTCGCATGAGGCAGCGCACCTCTGGCAGAGGTCAGTGATGGCTACCCGGCACACACACACACACACACACACACACACACACACACACACCATGCCAGGCTTGGCCATGTCAGCCTAGCCCAGCCAGGGAAGCCGACATGATGAGGACAAAGGGGTGATGTGTCCTGGGCCCAGGTAGAGAGGGGGCCCAAAATTGGGTTTCCATTACATTGTATGTATTGGATGGGAGGCCCTTTCAGATGACTTTGTCCTGGGCCCAGCAAAAGCTGTCAGCGGCCCTGAGCCCAGCTGTAAGACCAGATATAGGGTTGAGCCAAAGATTTTGCAAGAGAGTGGAATCAAGTCCCGTCTCCTTAGAGGGAATGGTCCTGTCCTTCTTCTTTTTTTCTGTGGTGTTCAGTGGTGGCAGGTATTCAACCTTATTTTCATAGTTATCTGAGCCTTTTGTCCTGCACCTGCGTGTTGGATGTGCGCACCACTACCTTACTAGTTCTATGAGGTAAGAATGTATTTTAGACAGGATTTTTTTTCCCAACCCTTCAATCTCCTTCAACTACTTTCTAGGAATTCATGAAATACATGCCAACTGATAGTGTCTTTGCTCTTTGCTTGAAGCCATCAGAGAGTCGGTGGAACACTGGACTCCATATTGTTCCAGATGTGTGTGTGAATGACTAATAGGCCGGCAGTGTGAAGCTCTGTAGGTACTTTGCAGGGCTTGAAAACGAAATTATTTTTCAATCGTTCTGTTCCGAACGGTTCAGGTAGGTTCTTTAGGTTCTTTAACGTTTTTGTTCTTGAATTCGTTACACCACCAAAATTTTGTTCCTGAACTGGTTCGGAACGCAAAATATCGTTCGTTCTTATCGTTCCCGGAAGTGTTTTGCGGGCCCATCAAGTCTATTTTTATGGACTGTACCTTATACCTAGAATAGGCGTACCCATTAGTATTTGCCCTTGATTTACACAATAGCTACTCTATCCCCAAAAATAATAGGCTAAATCACAGGCCGCATCCAAAAACATTCAGATGGACTATCCCTCCCACATATAGCCTACAGACTTACTGTAGCCTATGAATAATTTCTTATCAAAAACATTTCTGGATACTTGCTAAACTCCTTACCTGGCTGCAAGTTTTATCTATATGGAGATCTTGCGCTATAATTCCTAACCCTGCATGGTGTAGTAGATATGGTGTAGCTGGTCTGTTGCTGACAAATATCTCAAATTTCCTGTTTAACTCTACATCGCAAACACTTCAATGTATGCTTCAGGGTATGCATTTGTGAAATTTTATAAAATATAGAGAACAAAATAAACCGTTATTAACCGGTTTTGTGGATTTCAGAATAACGTTTCTGTTCAGGAACAGTTGAAGACTGTTTCTGTTTCTGCTCCTCATAAAATTGCGTAAAATTCTGTTCGTTCACGTTTTCGGTTTTCATTCCTTGAACCGGTTCGAAGCCTTGGTACTTTGCTACATAACTGAACCTCATGTATACAGTATCTGCATTCCCACTATCATTTATTCAAACAACACCAGGCCCTAAGCAAAGCTCCGGTCTGCTTCACAGAGACAAAAACAAACTAAGACAAGCATTTACGGTGGCTGCAAGTTGAGTATCGGCCACAGTGTTTGTCTGCTGAACTGGTAGGGCAAGGCTAAAGCTAGTGCTCGTCTGACCGACTGCTATGACGCAGGCTTCTGTAGTCATAGTACTCACGCCACTGTTTATCCATATCTACTGATAGTCTACTACACACAAACAATTCAGGGTTGATTTTGGCGTGGATTTTAGAATTTAATGATTGTTACAATTTCACATTTTCAAAATGTTAATTTACTTGCATTTGGATATCTATGGGTGTCAGTCCAGTGCTGGTTTTGCTCTGCATGAAATGTTTCATTCCATTACCGCACAACAGTATGTGAACAGTTCAGAGCCTACAGTAACATAATAGTGTTATGCTGTGTCACATCCACATAAAGATGTTTTTGAAAAACTGTTGCCAGTGATTCTTGAAGCTATGATAATGGTTCCTACACTACATGGCATTGCTGCAAAGAACTGACGCTGTAGTCGCATTATTTTAAGAGCATGGTACGTGCTGTGCGCTGATGTTGAATTTGCATTTACTATGAAAGCAAACAGTCCATTCCTTTCTAAAGTTAGACATGGGCTACTGATAAGGTGTGCATTGGACTGATTGATATGGAAAACTCATGGAAATTTGCTGATGTACGTGACTTGCTGATGATGATGTACGTGACCACATGTTTCTGAAAGAATAATCAGCACTCCAGATAACAAACTTTTATTGTATCGTGTAATGTGACAGGTCATTCTCAGACATGCTAAATGAATAGAGATGTATTTGAAAACTGAATGGAGACCCCTATTATATTGAAATTGTTATGTTCACAGTCAAAGTTTGTACGTCTTGCGTGAAGTCCAAGTATTTTCTTTGGTTCATTTTCACCTTCAGTTGGAGTTTTTTATTCATTACTGGTGAATGCTGCTGTATCTCTGTACCCTGGACTGCTATACGCTTTGCCTGAACCCAGTTTACTTGCAACGTCAGCCCCACCAGGCATGACATAGCAGCAGCAGTGCCACGTCTTGGGAGTCAGGAGGATTTTCACATTCTCTAGTTTCAGCTTGCATGTTGTGAGTAGTGGCAGAAGGGATTTTGCATGTGCAGGTTTTCTGAGTCAGCTGTAAAAAAAAAAAAAAAAAAAAAAGCTGGTGTTCTGCGTCAGTGTGGAGCTGCAGCATTAAATCACCTCCCTCCCACCCCATCTGCTCCCCCCTGCCCCCCTCTCCTCTCCTGTCTTCCTCGCGCAGGGAAGCCGCGGCCCGTCTCCATGCCTGTAGACACTTGCCTGGGACTGGTGGACTCACCCTCCAGGATGTGGCCACAGGGAAGGAAAGGTAAGCCTCTCTCTCTCTCTCTCTCTCTCCATTTACTTTTCCGTCTCCACCATCTCTCTCTCTCTCTCTCTCTCTCTCTCTCTCTCTCTCTCTCTCTCTCTCTCTCTCGCTGTCTGTATGTCAGTCAGTCTCTCCCTCTCTCTCTCACTGTTTACTTTTCTTCCTCCACCTTCTCTCTCTCTCTCTCTCTCTCTCTCTGTTCTGCTATATGCACAGTTTTTATCTGCCCCCCCTCTCCGTCTCTTTTCCTCTCCCCTTTCTCTCCTTATTTTCTTTAATTTCTTTCTCTTCCTCATTTCTCGTTGTATCCCTCTCTTTTCTGTCTCTCCATCTCTCCTTTCATTTCCTCTCTTTTTTATCTCTATTCATCCCTGTCTCTATCTCTATTTTTTGCCTGAAACATCTGCCCTCGTTGGGCCGGCGTTTCACCCAAAACACAAGCAAAGCCCAGAGCTAATCTCTCTTGCCATCAGCTATAGCCCTAATTACACGCAGGCCATGACACACTTAAGTCGGCAGAGAATTAGTGGTTTGTGAGTGTGTGTGCGTGCGTGTGTGTGTGTGTGTTTGCATGCGTAATGCTTAATGCTGTTTGTTAGTTCTAAAGCGAGCCCTAGGCTAGAAACAGTTTGTCAAAGTTTCAGGGTGTGGCGTGTGTAATTTTCTGTGTCCTGTGTTGGTTAGCATATGCGTAATACTTGGGCCTATATTTGTGGAAGTACACAGCACCCATACAGTGCCCACAGTGTGTTTGCACTCAGTAGCCAGATTAGGAGTTACTAAAAGTTGAGTGTCGCTGAGGTATGCAAAACATACAGACACCCACACAACACAGACACACACTAGCACACACACACACACACACACACACACACACACACACACACACACACACACACACACACACACACACACACACACACACACACACACACACACACACACACAATATTCCAGTGCTTGGGGTGGTGCTGTGGCACAGTGTGTTAATACACCTGACCATGAGGGGACAGCATTGCCCACGGGGACTCGGGTTCGACTCTGGCCTGGGACTCTCCCCGACCCAACCACATCTCTCTCCTTCCCCCTCATTTCCTGCCTTGTCTTCACTGTCCTATCAAATAAAGACAATAAAAGTCCCCCAAAAATGTTTTGAAAAAATTCCAGTGCATGGAACAGACGCTATATCTGTGCACACACACGCGAGCACGCACACACACACACACACACACATACACACACACACACCAAACAAACAAAATAAATTAGCTTTTTTCTCCTTCACCTCGGAGGCCTGTACCACATGCCCTAACACAAACCTCTCTCCTGTGTTCCTAACCAACCAGGCGAGAGCCCCCTGCACCGGTACCTGAGCAACGAGCGCATAGCCATCGCCACCATCTCCGAGGAGGCTCCGCCCTGCTTCCCGGTACCCTACCGGGCCTCCCACCACGGGCCCGGGGAGCGGGGAGGATGGGGAGGAGGAGGAGGGGGAGGGGGAAAGCTGACGCGAGGCGTGGACCACATCCGGGGAAGCCAGTGCTTCATCAACGCCGAGCTCCACAACAGCGCCACCATCCCTTACCAGGAGGCCCTGGCCAAGAAGGCGCCCAAGCAGGGGCACCAGGGCCACGGCCAGCAGCAGGGGCACGGGCAGCAGAAGATGAAGCAGCACCAGGGCCAGTCGTCCTCCTCCTCGTCCTCAGAGCCTTCTCTGCTGAGCAGCCTCATCGCCCGGCTCAAGCTGCTCACACACTGATTACGCACGTGTGTCTGTGTGTGAGAGAGAGACAGAGAGACAGAGTGTGTCTGTGTGTGAGAGAGAGACAGAGACAGAGCGTGTGTGTGTGTGTGAGAGAGAGAGATTGAGAGACAGAGCGTGTGTGTGTGTGTGTGTGTGTGAGAGAGAGAGAGAGAGAGAGAGAGAGAGAGAGAGAGAGAGAGAGAGAGACAGAGCGTGTGTGTGTGTGTGTGTGTGTGTGTGTGTGTGTGTGTGTGTGTGTGTGTGTGTGTGTGTGTGTGTGTGTGTGTGTGTGTTGTTTGTGTGTGTGTGTGTGTGTGTGTGTGTGAGAGAGAGAGAGAGAGAGAGAGGGGGAGACAGTGTGTGTGTGTCTGAGCATGTGTGAGGGATGAGAATGTGAGTGTGAGAGAGCATGTGTGTGTTTGTGCATGTGTGGGTGTGTGACTCATGCCTACAGCTGCTGTGTGTGTGTGTGTGTGTGCGTGTGTGTGTGTGTGTGTGTGTGTGTGTGTGTGTGTGTGTGTGTGTGTGTGTGTGTGTGTGTGTGTGTGTGTGTGTGTGTGCGTGTGTGTGTGTGCGTGTGTTTGCTGGTATGTTTGACCAACACACAGAGACAGAGATAGAGGGCTCATGTGAGTTTCTGGGAGCATCTTGACTTTGTACAGCGGTGTGCTGCTCTCTCCAGACCTCCTCACCTCGCCAGTGCCTTTGATCCACGGCGACTGACCTTGGCTCTGGCGTTCCTCCTGAGAAACGGCAAGGTGTCTGTCTGCGCTGGGTGGCGACAGCACGTCTGCGAAAAACGTCTGTGGAGCCGTCTGCGGAAACGTCTGTAGAGCCGTCTGCAGAACCGTCTGCAGAACCGTCTGTAGAGCCGTCTGCAGAACCGTCTGCAGAACCGTCTGCAGCCTGTCTATGACCCGTTTGCCTCAGCCTCCCACCCCCCACAAACTGTCTAGTGAAGACATCGATTTGCTGCTTTATTAAAAACAAATCCGTGTGGAAACAAAACCTTGTTGATTTACCTGCACGTGGTTCATGGTCAGCTTTGAGTTCACCACAGTATTTGTCCTCTTGAAGCTACGTTGTTGTTTTCTTATGAGATGTGTGTGTACATAGGAGAGTGTGTGTTGGAGCGAAACCATGAACGACTTCTTTGAACGTCTTTCATTTGGGTCTAGATAACATTTCTTCTGTTTTTCTGTAATAGAAGCTAATGGCTAACTGACGTGTTTATAACTTATAAGTTATTTAATTTGTCATGAACATTTTACGTGTATAGATTTTTTTTTTCTGTTTTTGCAGTTCTGAATTCTATAATTGTTTTTGTTTGTAAAAATCTGATATCACTTTGTGTGTTTTGTACAATACTCATTTTGGCAATAATAACTTGTGTCTCTGATTTATTTTTTTGTTACTCTTTTTAGGAAAAAGAAGCTTACAGAGTTTATCTTTATGCAGAACTCTTATTACCTAAAAATGTTCCATCAAGGACATTGTCTTGGCATTGTCTGAGCAGTATTTCTTTGCTGTATTTTCTGTGCTGTGTGTATGCTCTGTGTGAGTGTGCACATCTGTGTATGTGCGTCTGTTTGTAGCTGTGTATGTTTGTGTAACATGTACTGTATATCAGTACATGTTTTGTAGGGTATATGAATATTCAAGACTGTGGTAAACAAAATGTTTTACAGTTACAAAAAGGAGTATGCAATCGCTCTATGCAAACCTGAATCTCAGGGTAAATGGACATTTCATCAAATCAAATTAACACAACTGGTCTGGAACCTACATAAATAATGATTACAGTCCCACGTTAAAGACCTACACTACAGCACTGTAACCCTACTTTTTACAGCATTGTACACCAGCAGATAATTACACTTCACTTAAAGATCATTTACTCAGACGTGATTGATGACGAACTAGTGTCATTGCTCATAAATGGTGCTTCCCTGTATGCTGTCTGATGGAGAGCTGTATATGTGTAAAGAAACAGGTATGATGGCTTCATAAGCGTCAGAAGTATACTGTTTTAAAAGTCAACACTATTTTCAATACAGGACGTGTGTGTAAGGTCATGTATGAAAGCTTTTGATGATATGTGATCATCTCGAAATATTTTATTAAAGTTGGAATTAACTGTACACCCATTTCTGTCATGTTTTTTTTTATGTACAGTGTATGATAAAATTCAAAGTCGATTGTGAATGAACCATCCTGGCATGCAACACTTGTGAAAGCAAAGATGCTTTTTACAGAATATAGAATTTCACACTTAAGTATTCAAACAGTGTACACACACTGGACTGGAGGAGTGGGGTGAAGTAGTACTTCTATATCAAAAAATGACTTGAGTAGAAGTAGAAGTGCTCTTGCCATACTCAAGTGGAAGTTCTGAAGTATTCAAACTGTCTTGTACTTAAGTATTGCAAGTTGACATGTTTTAAAAATACTTATCAAGTAGGCTACTGTAAGTATAAGTACAAGCACAAGTGATTAAAAAAAAAAAAATAACTAAAGTACAAGTACTAAAGTACAAGTAGAAATATTTAATCATTACTACGTAAGTTCCCTTCTGTGAAAGTTTAACCTAATGGTAAACTTTATAATAGAATAGCCCAGATGAATCATTCTCATAAAGGCAAAGGGCTCTCACATAACCAAATTAACAACCATTGTCTCCAGGTTAACCTTAGCCTTAACCTTAGCATTATTTTTCATATACACTACTTACTTCAGTACATAAAAATTGTATCAGAGTAAAATTGTATTAGACTAAATTCAACGTAGATATAGTATGTAGTGAAGCAAAAGTGGAGGTGAGAGGAACATGCATAGCCCACTCCAATGAAGTAGGCCAACAGATACACCCTGGTAGGCTACACATGTCTATTTAGGAGACTGTCGCACTGAGGATAGCACATTTCCATTGCAGCAGATGTTTGTCTGTTGTATCACTTTTCTCAATATCATAGGCACATGATATTTCTCACATCTGTGCTATTTTGAGTTTTCCCATGGTTTGAAAAAGTAGCCCACATTTCATTGCATGTTTTCTCAACACAATTTATAATTGTCCTATTGGCGTGAATAGTTTAGGCTTGATGTAACACGCCTGGCCATAATAACATTATTCTTGGAGGAAAAAAATATGGAGGAAATGAGTGGATATCAGACTTTGGGTTTTTGTTCAGTGGTAGGCTTACTTGAAATTATTGGTTATAGGCTAATGTTAATATATGCAGTACTTTATGACCTGAAATGTTGGCTCAGGCCTAGGCCTACCTCTCATGCAACTGTGAAACACAAACACATTTAGCCAACAGGAACATTTGAATATCGTCTTTATTTTGGGGGAAATCTATGGACGTTCATCAATATGGGCTGAACACTGCACAGTCTGCAGCGACACCTGCTGGTTTCAGCCTACTTGTCAGTCTGGAGAAAATAATATTATCATAGGCCAACTCTATCACATACGGTTTGTAGTACGGCTTGCCCTGTGTTAAAAATTGGTTTCCCTGCGCAAATAAATTAGGCCTATATATTATATTGCCTGCAGTTAGACATTCATTTAAAATGTTTACATTGCACCCTAGTTTTAAACCTCAACAGCTACATTTAGAAGAACAAGTCAAATAGGGTTAAGTTCGTTAATGAGCAATGTTTAATACGTGGAAAATGTTCTTCAGTTAGTTCTTAAACCTCGCAGCTATTAGGCCTACATTAGAGTTGGTCAGGGTTGCCAATTTACCCGAACGTCCATGACGCGCTGTTGATATAGCTCGTGAACAGGAAGCGCGGTAATTAGCAGGTGTTAGGATAGCCACGACTGTAGCCCTTGAAGTCAAAAGTAACATGTCTGAACTTAAGTTTCACCGGCGGCTACACAATATGATGGACTGGAATATGCACGCTCTGAAATGTGTTTTGCAGGTAGGCCTAATATCTCTTGGAGGCCTGTGTGACGCTCGTGGCGAATGGCGTCCACACTCCCATCCATAGGCTATTTTGTTCCTATCTTAAATTCCATAGTAACAGCGTTATCACCGTGTGCAGTTGGCCCCAGATGTTCTTCGTCAGACATTGTCAATATGTAACATGAATATTGTGACATGAACAATGTTGCAGATGATGAACTACCAGGTGAATAACCCATATTTCTTCTCTGCCCTAGACACTTGTCTCTCCATCCAAAGTGCCACGTCCAGAAGCTCGCCGTGAAAGGCCAGTAAGTGTGCTATTGAGTTTCTTCTATAACCTTCATTTGTCTTTTAAATCTCAGTCAATATATCCTCGGATCATTGAGTATAAACTCGTTCAATAATATCTGAGAAGGGGGGTTGATTGTCATAATGGGGCTTTGCTGGGCTGACCATAGGATACATGATCTTCCAAAGCTTCACAGCACAACGTTTCCTATAAAATCAAAATCAAAAGAAATTAATGTACTGTTGTAGGGCTCCTGAGTAATGGTAGTAGCCTAGGCTACCATGCTCACTGCTCAAGCAGAAAGGTGATGGGACCTTTGTTGTTCCTGCTCCACGTCTGTGGAATCCCTTACATCTCTGCCCTCACCTCTCAAGTGCCAAATCTTCAAATCTAAACTGAAAAGAAAACACACCTGCAGACCTTGGTTTTCCTTTCTCCCTAACCATGGGTTGCATGGGCAGTCATGCGTAAGTGGTTAGGGTGCCAGACTTGTAGCCCAAAGGTTGCCAGTTCGACTCCCGATCCGCCAGGTTGGTGGGGGGAGTGATTGACAAGTGGTCTCCCTCATCCTCCTCCATGACTGAGGTACCCTGAAGTGAGCATGGTAGCAAAAATACTGAATCAAACAAAGATATCGCAAACCACGCCCACTCAATGCAAAAGCGTGTGCTCAAGTTGGGTCTCCTAAGGGGGCGTTGTCCCCTACTTCTTCTTCTCTTTTTGAGGTGTTTGCGCAAGACGTGCGCTACCGCCATCTACAGCGCTAAGGGGACTTCATTGATTCTCAACCTCAGGACTCCGAAGGTCTCCTAACCGAAGGTCTCCTAAAGGGGCGTTCACCCGACATAAAGTGGATACCGGAAAGGAAACAAAATGACGCTTCTTGGTTACATCCACTTTCTTTGATGGTACCGTCCCGCCACACTGCTCCCTTGGGACGCCATTGGGGGCTGCCCCCTTGCACGGGTGAGGCATAAATGCAATTTTGTTGAGTGCAGTGTGCAGTGAACACTTGTGTGCTGTGGAGTGCTGTGTCACAATGACAATGGGCGTTGGAGTTTCCAAGTTGGGCTCTCACTTCACTTCATTTGCCTTTCCTGAATGGTGTTCCATATTATGCCACCCACCCCTTTTCTGTTTTTATTAGAGATGTACAGGATCCAAGATCCGGTTCCGGATCCGGCAGGATAATAGGGTTTTTCAGACTATCCGGATCCGGCAGGATCTTAAGCAGTGGATCCGGTATCCGGCAGTTACCTAAAAATCAGAATCTGGGGCATCTCTACTTTTTACGTAGCCTAGGCTTTTCAGTCAGTCTTTCACAACCCCAATCACTGCAGGGAGTGAAAGCCCTTTGGAAGTGGCCGTTGCAGGCAGTGTGGCAGTAAGCCAATGAGTCTTAAAAATAGTTTGAGCCAACGTAATAAAAAGGGCCCACGTGTGCGAGTAGACTATATGTTTCAACCCTTTTGTAGGATCCGGTATCCGGTTCCGGATCCGGCAGGATCTTAAGCAGTGGATCCGATATCTGGCAGGATCCTAAAAATCAGGATCCGGTGCACTTTGGTCAATGTATCCTGTATTTAAAAGTGACCAAATATATGCTGGCCAAATATATCTGTACAAACCATATTGCTTTGAGTGCTGATTACGGTCCCTTGCTCAGTGTGGTGGAAGCAGCAGGTGCGGTTTAGAGTCTTGAGTCTATACTCTGAGTCTTTTTTTGGCTGACAAGACAGTCATGAGGGACAGGATGTGTGGCATAGCTATTGCATAATGATTATGAGCGAACGAGAATGTGAAACTTTTGCCTTAACAACACAGAGAGCTTGGAATATGTTTTTGTGTTCAACAAGAGAGACGGACAAGGAGGAAACTATCTTGGCAGTGTATATTTAGTCTGCTTGAGTGTGTGTGTGAGGGAGAGAGAGGGTGTATTATGCGACTGCACAGTGGCTGATAGCTCAGCTGTGTGTGAACACTCTCTCTCTCTCTCTCTCTCTCTCTCTCTCTCTCTCTCTCTCTCTCTCTCTCTCTCTCTCTCTCTCTCTCTCTCTCTCTCTCTCTCTCTCTCTCTCTCTCTCTCTCTACTTTCTCTTCTCTCGACCTGCAGGACTCAGTGCGACACAGCTGCCAGCCGCAGCCGAAGGGTAAGACCTTTTATCTGTTTCCTCTGCAGTACCTCCCTTAATATTGGTGCTCATTTATTTTGCTTGTGATTATGTCTCTCATTTTATTGCGAGTGTCAATTGTCATACTCAGAAATGTGTTTTTTATTTTTACAATCTATGAAATCAGCCAAGCAAGTAGCCATCTGTAGACAGGACTCGTGGGAATATGTGTCATGTCTGTTGTTTTTTAACTGTCATCAACTGTCATGTGGTTTTGGTAGTTGAATTTACATACGTGTGTGTGCGCGTGTGTGCGTGCACATGTGCGTACATCTGCTGTATTTATCGCCGACTATTTTGCATGACCCTCAACTAGTTTGTGGTGGTGGTGGTGGTGGTGTTGTTGCTAATATTCACCTGTGAAGGTAGCGCTGCGATGAGTCGTCGTAAAGTGTCCGTGAAGGACCTGGGGCAGGGGGACTGCTGCGGGTGGCTCTACAAGAGGAAGGACAGCAAGATCTTCCTGGGGACCCGATGGAAGAAGTACTGGTTCGTGCTGAAGCGGAGCGCTCTGTACTGGTACATCAACCAAGAGGTCAGTAGGCTGTTTTTGATGCACATTATGTTGCAATGCAAATGTGCGGTTGTTAAATGTTAAAAGCAGGGGGGGAAAATGCTCCATCAGTTTCAGTGGTTATCTTGCAGTGGTTTTGCTTAAGTTAGTTTGGGCTTCTGTATTAGTCTCCACCAGGCGAAACTTGTCTCAGAGAGAGGGAGGTTGCAGAACCATAAGAACAACTCTACAAACAGACGACGTACAGTATACATTGTCCAAAAAGACATTATACAAAAGACAGGAGACAGAGGTGTAGGCACACACCCAGACATTTTGGAAGTTCTAACCCACTGTCCCTGGCCAATCTAAGCCATACTGTAGCTGTACCATCTGTCCCTCCTGCATTCCCATAACCTCATGCTCTTCTAAACTGAAACATCTTTGTAAATTGTGTACCTTTCAGTTACGCTGCATTGCCTTAGATGAGCAATAGAGTTTTCGGCACAGTGCGACTTAAGCCTTATGCAGGGGTGTCATGGAGAACCATACACTGTAGATCACTATTATGCCATGTTCGATAAAGCCATCTTGGTCTCGTCCTTGTTTTATACATGGGTTTCCTATGCTGTCAAACATTTGACTGCGTGCGCAGACAAAACTCCCAAAACGGTAAGTGGCTAGGTGTTTAACATTGGAAGTTCCATTAGAGCAGAGCAGTGCATGGTTAGAACCTGTTTTACTTGTCAGCTGGATGTTGTAGCGGTTTCCGAAGATTTCCGTACTCCTACCCACTACTTTCTGGGAGAACATCTTATTGTGTGTGTATCAGAATACTTTTATATGCTTTATTAAGTTATATTGTATCACGCCAATCACACGTGAGTGCAACGTTTGAGTGACCGCAGCTTCCAAATGTGACTGAGGTCATCTTGCACCTGTTCGTCCCCCTCGAAGCGCGCACGTGCGACCCCGTCATCTACATCGGAAATGGGAGGCACAGTACGATACCGTTGGACTAAAGGACCAGTCCCCAAGCCCAACGGTATCGACTATGTATGAGGCTCAGGGAGGGAGATTTACTAACGTTCCACGCCAACTCTGCTAGTTAGCCTCCATTACACAGACAATCAGAGTTTGCCTCCGATCCCAAAACCCTGCCTTGTCAGCAGTGGCTACCACTTTACTACACAATATAGCGTTATTTAGGGAGCATGCCAAATAATTCAGAGCGACATGACAACATGTTCTCCTAAACGGTGTCCGCGCCAGCTGACAAGACAAGACAACAGGTTCTTGTCATACACTGTGCAGGGGTCCAATAGGGGGTCCAATGGGACTTCCAATGACACACCTAGCCGTGTAGCATTTTGGAATCTCTGTCTGCGCACACAGCAAACTGTTTGTAAGCATGTGAAATCCATGTACAGTACCGCGCGTATGTTTTTGCCCCCATACTGATTGTTTTACTTTTTTTGCACATCTGGGACACTTAACATTTTCAGATCACCAAACAATAACACTGTATACTGTCTGTGTGGTTTCATGTGTTTGCAGGCAGAGAAAGCAGAGGGCTACATCAACATAAAAGAGTTCACTGTCGAACAGGCTGCCGAAGTCAGGAGGAAATAGTAAGGACTTGATATTATCGTTCTATCTTTCTATATATATATTTCTCTTTCTCTCTCTCTCTCTCTCTCGCTCGCTCGCTCGCTCGCTCGCTCTCATAAAGAGTCAGGTGTTGGTTTTTATCTACCATGGATTTCGACTGGTGAAAGGAAGACGTATGAAGTGGTTAACCACAAATCTCATCAGAGATGTTGAAAACACAACTATTGAGGGAGAGAAACTGATGCACACAGACAGAAGTAAGATGGAGAATCGAATATGCACACGCAAACATGGTATGCACACACAAAGGCTACAGGTACCAAACAATTCCTTCGGAGAGTGTTGCTTCTAATGCAAGCTATGGACATGGACCCATATATACAAGCATGTTGAAAGCACAGTGTAGGGGGTCTGACTTGGACTAAGACTTTTCTTTATTGTTCTTCTACAACAGTCCTGTGGTGAAATTGCTTCAGCACCCCTGCGATTAAAAAAAGATGGTGTAAATGATGAACAGCATTAATATATGGAAGTTGGTGCAGGGGATAAGCCACACTAGGTAGCCATGGGCTGATGCAAACAGCGAGAAATAAAAACGTTCTCAAAGTAAGCTATGATGATGTGGTTTAGCTTTTCCGTTTACAGGGCAGTGGTGGTTACATTCAAGTCTATTGTCACCACAGGATACAGTATGCAGCTGTATCTCAATATTATATATATGGCATATTATCGTACATAACTGTCATTCAATGTGCTAAAGAGTAAAGAGAAGACAGAAGAAAAAATATATTATAGAAAGTGTTATAGATGGTAGATAACTAACCCTCACCAAAGGCAGATGAAGATTAAAAAAAAAAAATTCATTTATTTTTAAAAACATGATACTGTTGGGTCAGTTCTAATTTGGACAGGAAGCTGGTTCCAGCACTGTCTAGATTTGACCTGAGGCACAACCAGTAGAGGAGATTCTGAAGACTTAAAGAATCTATAAGGATTGCTATAGGATTATTTACAATATATATAGGGCCTAAGCCATGTAGTGACTTCTAGACTGTCAAAAGAGCTTTAAACTAAATTCTAAATCTCACTGGTGTGTTGGAAATTTTCACTTTCACTAGTGGTAGCAATCTCAATAGGCAGGCATGTGTGGATGCCTGCAAAGAGATGTGTCAGAGTCGCGCTAAGGAGGGCCCTAAGCAACTAGAATGTCCCCCGCTCGTCTTCACAGTTGAGCTCTCGCTAATAGCATGCTGTCATCTCCTCCCCCTCTAGCAGGAAATGGTTAGGGGTTAGCATGTCTTCTTGAGCATCAGTGAACTCACGTGACTTCCCCGTGTGCGCTCAACACACAGTCTCCATTAGCAGAAGTAGTGGTACATCTCTTCACTATTTATGCTAAAAGCACTTCTTATTTTTCTCTCCCTTTCTCTTAACAGTCAACTCAAAAGGCATGACTCAAATGTATCTATTTTGGTGATGCTGCTGCTTTCGTTTCTGTCTGATTGCATGAAGATGGAATATGTCTTGGTGTGAAATTAGCAGTGTGGGGGAATAGTTCTGAGTCCTCTGTTAATCTTCTCATCTCATCTTATCAACATTTTGGCTTTTTTACAGTCCATCATCTCTCTCTCTCTCTCTCTCTCTCTCTCTCTCTCTCTCTCTCTCTCTCTCTCTCTCTGTCTCTCTCTCTCTCTCTCTCTCTCTCTCTCTCTCTCTCTCTCTCTCTCTCTCTGTGTGTGTCTCTCTCTCTGTGTCTCTCTCTGTCTCTCGCTCTCTCTCTCTGTGTCTCTCTCTGTGTCTCTCGCTCTCTCTCTCTCTCTCTCTCTCTCTCTCTCTCTCTCTCTCTCTCTCTCTCTCTCTCTCTCTCTCTCTCTCTCTCTGTCTCAGCATGACCAGTAACCCCAATGCATATGTAACAGAGGCCAACTAGCGGAGTGTGAGCATTAGTTATCCTCCCTTCCGAAGCCTCATTCAGTATCTGTAGCGCTGGGCTATCAGACTGGTCCTTTTACAGTAGCGGTATTGTGCTGTGCCTCCCGTACCCGAACCGATGCGTTTACTAGGAGGTGGTGAGTTCGAGACCCGTGGGGGACGGACTGCGCGGCAACACCTCAGTTACACATAACCTTGGCCAATATTATAGAGAGAGACTGGGAAGGGCCGGAAAAGAACCCGGGCCGGGAATCGAACCCGGGTCAGACGCATGGCAGATGAGTGCCCTACCGTTTGGCCACGGCAGTCCATGACACTGATGCTGCTACTCTGCATATAAAAGAAAGGTGTATGTATTTGTCTGCGTGTGTGTGTGTGTGTGTGTGTGTGTGTGTGTGTGTGTGTGTGTGTGTGTGTGTGTTTCTCTGTGTGACATGTCACCCATGCTTCCTGTTGCCCCGCAGTGCCTTGAAGGCCAGCCACCCTCTGGTTATGACTCTCTACTTCGCAGCCGAGACCATCAAAGATATGAACAAGTGAGTGCTTACGAGCAGAGTTGTGAAAAGAAAGACAAAATGCTGTGAACAGGAAGTCCCCAATCATGCCCATTTCCCCCTTTTATTTCTGCACAGCTTCTGCACTCAGTTTACACATTCCAACACTAACACAACATTCAGAAGCTAAATATTTCCATTTTTGTTGTGCACGGGGAAGACATGTGAGCTATTGCTCAATTATCAAGAATCAAGAGCTTTTTTATGGTCATTTACAAATAAATTGCGAACGACAACGAAATTGCGTTTTAGAATACACTTACATGTACTGCAGGGCCACTGCATCTAGTGCGCCGCCACTCAACACACCTCCACCACTTATAAGCTGAATGGTTATGGTCAACTACAAAATGTGACTGGGAACATATATTGTTTGAAATAATAGTTTTGTATTGTAGCTGTAATATCATATACTAATTTGCTGTTTTTTTCATGGTTTGCATGGTCAATTAACACATGTTTGTTTTAAAGCATCTGGTGTATGAATTGTACTGTATGTGTCAATGGATGCGTCATGCTGTATGTGTGAAGTGATGTGTTTTTCACAGTTTGCGGTCTTGTTGTCACCGATCTATTTGTTACTGTACTGTAGGTGGTTGAGCGCATTCAAGGAGGCCTCTACTGCGACTGAAACCTGTGAAGATGATGGTAAAAAGACACAAATTCATCCAGAACAAAATATTTTTTTTCTCTCAGAACTCTCTGATATGAAAGGAGAATGAGAACAGATTAACAAACCTGTAAGATTGATAAGTTTAAACTTCATTTTCACATTTCAGCTTCATCACATTTCATTGAACATTGCATTGTAATACAAGATGTGCAACACAGACTCAATCTGAATTCTTAACCACAAACAGAGCTCATAATAAATGGTGTGTGCGTGTGCGTGTGCGTGTGCGTTCAGGGTGCTACAGTGAGGAGAGTGATCACGAAGAGTCCGTCTCGGGGGAGGTAGTGTGTCAGCCCTTTGTGGAACAGCTGACTAACACCAGTATTAAAGTGAGTTGGATTGGTCTGTCGAGTTGTAATTGGTTGAAAGGATTCACTTTGCCACCTTCTATAGTCTATATAGGTTTGGAGAAGCAAGCCATCTTTCCCTCGTTGGACAGTAACTTTAATTTTGTTTGAAAAGCTTTGCATGATTTCCCCCTCTAGCCACATGAGAGCAGCTCATGGGCTTTTATTAGCACATAGGCGTCCATGAGCTTTTCTCATCCAACTATGCATTGATCTTATATGACTGATGGGAAACATGCAAAGATGGCAGTCACCAACATCTTTCAAGTAACTCACGGCAAAGAAGTCATGTCTCATTTTCAGCACATAGGTGCTAAATGGCATTAGAAAACATCCAATAAATACTTACATGGCCCTTGTAAGCCCTGCTTTAACTAGAGATTTTCAATAAGTCGCAACAGGCATCACCAATACCTAAATGGCCATGACTTTCCATTGAACGCCATTCATTCTCATAGTCTCCTAAAGGGGCATGGATGCCATGGGATTTCAGTTTGGAGTCTTGCATCATATGGATCGTGCAAGAAACTCCTTGTGAACCGCCTCTACCATCTCATTCGACTCTGCTTTAACCAAGTAACATCATTCTTTTGCCTTTCATTTCCCCTTCTCTTGCACCGTTCGTCACTTCCCCTGTGTGGCCACTAGGGGGACCTCCCTCCCCCGTGCTGCACCTCCTCTCCGCGCCACAGCCCGTCCTCCAGCTACTCCCAGCTGTCCAGCGTGAGCTGCTCCCAGCGGGCCGCCAAGAACCAGAGCGAGTCCTGGCTGGAGATCACGGCGCTGGGTGCCACCGGGCCCCCTCAGGCTCCACTCTCCCCCAACACCGGACAACATGGGCCTCCACAGAAGCAGCAAGGCAGCGAAAAAGGTAACTGTTGCGAACTATTGATTTTGATTTTAAACTTCTGTAAATGTATTGATTTTTTAAAAATACTAAAGCCGCTTGCTTTTGTTGTTCACATAATTTGATTTGGTGTCAGATTGTCATAGTGAACCCTATTAAACCAGCAGACCTTCTTTGTAAGACATGAAATGGGGAAATGGACTTGTTTGTGCATGCGCATGTGTCGGTGCGTAGAAAAGGATGATGAATCTCTGTGCGAAAAGAGTTGACACTCATAGCCTGTGTGTGTATGTGTGAATGTCATGAACTGGTGCAAACAACGACTGCTGGAGCTTAAAGATGTCACCTTTTGCAGACCAAGCTTGAGCTCCTGCTCCGTGTCTTTGCAAGCCCTCCAGGTCCAGACTTCTCTGGCCTAGTTTGTGGGATAATTAGCTCATGAACCGACAGTTTCAATTTTATGTGTCAATTTTGAATTAACAATGTGTCATCAGTCACATCTGTGTGTTAGCTGTGTTAAATGTTAGTGAGTTTGCACCACCAGGTGTTGCAACCATGCTTGCTGCTGCACACACTAAAAGAGTGGGCCCTGCAGATCTCACCTACCCACTCATGGGACATGTGAAGTGTCAGGCGTGAGAAGGTTTTTTTTTTCTATTGTATTTTTTGTCATTGCATTGAACCGTGGGCAATTGGTGCCATACGGCAGCTTCCAGAACTGGTGTGAGAATGTGTATGTGTGTAGTGTGTATGTATTTGAAAGCGCTTTGAGACAACTTCATAGTTGTGATACATATTGTATTGTATTTCTACTAGCCCCTTTAGGGTGCTATTGGGTTTCTCTTGTTGAGCTCCTTTCAAAGACACATAGACAGACAGACAGACAGGCATGCATAGAAAACCAAATAAATACACAGATCAATGCAGATAGACAGGAAGGCATACTCCACCGCATAGAGGCGTTTAACATGTCTTGGTTGCAGACTGTGTGCAACCACATCCCCAAACCTTTTTCAAAGCGGACTCAGTAGCACGTACAGTACGGGTCATGCTGCTGTCATATCACAACCTTGTGTATGTAAAACCCAGTTGGTTCATAAACTCTCCCTCACTCTTTATTGCACTTTCTCTTTTTCAATGCAAAATATGGAAACCTTTGCATAAATGCCACACATGTACTGTACAGTGCTGTGCGAAAGATTCCCCCTTGTTTATTTTTGTACTTTTTGACACCTTTGGTGATCTGAAAAGGTTAAGTGTGACAAACAAGTGTAAACATTATCTTGGACTACTGATATATAGTTCACAACTGGCTGTTGCCAGACCTTTCAAATCAAGAGACAGTGTATAGTAGGTTATATCGAACCATGACATCACACTGTGATCCAGCAACATTCAAGAGCAGATTATAATAAAAGTAATTGACATGTCTCAATTTTTTTTAATTTTACCTTTATTTAACCAGGAAGGTCCCATTGAGGTAGAAACCTCTTCTTCCAGGGAGTCCTGGCCAAGACGGCATTAAGACAGTGGAGGCACATGCATATTATGACATAAAAAACAGATTTAAAAAAAAAAATTTTTTTTAAAGCACACGTAAGGATAAAAGACATATCAGACATAGGGGCAAAAAAAATAGACACTGGACAAGACTACAGGTAACAAATAAGAACATCAATCACTAAACAGTAAGAACTAACAAACTAATAAAATCTGACATAAAAACACACACACACACAAAACCTCTGTAAAACTGAGTTTAAAAGCAGTGACACTCCTCTACTAAAGTTGTTTTTAAAAGTTTTTTTAAAACTCTCTACAGAGGGCACAGATGCCAAGCTTAATGTGTTTTGGAGGTTATTCCAAACATGTGGGGCATATGAACTAAAAGAAGTCTTACCTAATTCAGTACGCACTGTAGGGATATTTAAGATAATTTTATTTCCTGACCTAGTGCCATAGGAGCTGGTTTGGCGTGACACCAGACAATTGATATATGATGGGAGTTTACCCACCAATGCCTTCACAATAAAAATGAGGAAATGGCTTTTCCTCCTAAGTGATCGTGAAGTCCATGTTACCATTTCATACAATGCGCAGTGATGTGTTTTCATATTTGCGTTTGTAATAAAACGCAGTGCCGCATGGTAAACTACATCTAGTTTCTTTAGAAGAGAGGTGGACGCATGCATGTATAATATGTCACCATAATCTAAGAAGGGTAAAAATGTACTCTGGACCAATCTTAGCCTAGCAGCAAAAGGAAAACATTTTTTCAAACGGAAATAAAAACCCAGTTTTGGTCTAAGCTTTTTAAGAAGATGGTCAATATGTGATTCAAAGTTCAACTTTTCATCAAGCCAAATCCCTAAGTACTTGTATGTTTTAACCCTTTCTAGCAAGGTACCATCAGTAGTGGACACTTCAACATTAGATAATGATGAGCGGGTACGCGTGAAAACCATGTACTTTGTTTTCTTTGCATTTAGGACCAAACGCAGACTTAGCAAAGACGTCTGCAAAACACTAAAAGCAGTTTGAAGAGTCTCAACTGCAGTATTTACAGAGGGGGCAGATGTATACAGAACAGTGTCGTAATCTGTAAAAGGTTACACAGCAATTTCTAAATGGTTGGGACGTCTGCAAACCTTGGTGAGAGCCACTATCCCTTAATGAAGAAAGCATGGTGTAGTGGTGAACATATCTAAGAGTTTAGCAAGAGTGGCTAAATTCAGTTGAAGGAGAGGATTGTGCACATTACAGGGAAAGGTGCAGGACGAAGGTCAACTGTAGTTTTCAGAGTGAGAAGACCGAACACTTGGAATCCTTTTTGTTGTATTTTTTTTCATGGCAGGATGAACTCAAACAAATAGCCATTCAATCATTTATGTCTGTCAATTAAAACACTTGAAATTAACATTTACTTACATTCAAGCAGTTCAATTTCAGTTCTGAGTTCAGTTTTTTTGCTCCCCACTTTAGCATAGGCTTAGCTAGCATGGGTGTAAATGGGACATACCGGTACACTGCCTAGCTTAGGTGTAAATGGGACACGCTAGGCCTAGCGAAGGTGTAACTGGGACATACGCCCTTTTGGCTCCAACACTGATGCCCTCTTTGTTTGTTTGTTTGTTTGTTTGTTTTTTGGGGGGGGGGGATTCCCCTTATAGGTTGATTTCTGACAGGCATTTTTAGGTACAGTTAGAATTCATGAAGACCTTATTTGCAAAGATGGTTTTGAAGGGCAGTTTGGGTGGCTGCCGTGGGGCCAAGTCGGCCTCTGGGCCCAGTATACCCGGTCATTAGTCCACCCCTGGTGTTGACTATCGACCATTTCAATTTCCTTAATCTGAAATTGTTAAAAGTGACAGATGAAATAAAAAACAATTTTGCACTGTATAGACATAAGCAGAAGTGTTTTGCAATTAAGCCTGATGCTGTGTGTGAGACAAAATGCCTCTCTCTTTTCATTTTTCTTTCTCACTGTTAAGATGTCAGTAGGGTCCTGTGGTGGAGGACTTTGACCGTGATTAGATGGAGCAGCTTTCATGTTATATAAAACATTATGTAACAGATTTGGACTTATGTTTAGGGACTTCTTGGATCAGGTTGCAGATTCAAATTCCAACCTGACCTCTCCCTACTCCCTACTCCATGGCTGAAACGACCTGGAGCAAAGCACCTGGCCCCATATTGCTCCAAGGACTTTAAACAAATAGGTACCTGTTCCCAAATAACTGTGAGTTGCTTTGAATAAAAGTGTCAGCTAAATGTAATGTGACAACAAGTTCATTTGCCATGTTTTGACTTGCCTATGCCGGAAGCGGGCCCTTCTGTCCCACGTAGGACACCTGTGAGAAGGCAACAGCACCAGTGCCATGCTACTGTGGCCTGGCTAGCTATCCCCAGTGCCGTGCTACTGTGGCCTGGCTAGCTATCTCCAGATCACAAATGAGATCTCGTCTGGGAACCATAGGTGTGCACAGATAGGGATGAGGTGGTGCTAAAGCACCTGCCCCTTTGCCCCACTGCACAAAAAATGCCTTTTTTGAAAACTGTTTTATTAAGCACTGCGTAATGTACAATGTTCTGTGGTCCATGTTGACATGATCATCTACAAATGCTTCACAATCAAAAGCGTGTGACAATAATGCCTCGAAATAATTTTATAGCCTTCATGGCCTACCAAGGCAGCCATGAATTCCACCTGCCCCCGCGACACCCCTCGAGTACCTGGGCCCCAAAATGTCTGTGCACGCCACTGCTGGGAGCCCTCTTCATTTTCTCATAGGGGAGGTCGATCCAACTTGACAGACTGCTGTCAATTCTGGTGTTGACATGGTAGAGCCATACTGTCGTACAATGGCAAAGTGAAGTAACTGCATATTTTGTCTGAATTGAGTGACCAATCTTTATGTCCAAATGTGTCCCGTTTTAGAGCTATTACATTACATTACATTGCATTTGGCAGACGCTTTATAACCAAAGCGACTTTCAAAAGAGGACATAATCAAGCCAACATCACAAGCAAATACAAAGTGCACAGGAGATATACAGAACAAGTGAAGAGTTCAGATGCAAAACCCCCTAAGTGCCTTTTCAGAAAATAAACTTAATTCATTTTTATTTAATGCAAATCTATCAAAATTGCATGTTTTTTATTTTATTTATGTAATATAACTATTTATATATATTAACAAGTGCGTAAATGTAAACCAAACCAACAACAGGATTCTCTAAAAATATAGAAGTGCAGATCTTCACAAATGGAGTTAGGGGTTTTTGCATCTGAACTCTTCAAGTGCAGTTGCAAATAGGGGTTAGTTTTTTTAATAGAGTAAATAACAAGTACAAACACACACACACACACTAAACTAAACATCATGTCAGGAGTCTGCCCTGGGGCAAGGTCAGCTCAAGCATTAATCTAGTAGATACTCTCGAAAGGGGAAGGTCTTTAGTTGTTTCTTGAAGGCTGCAAGAGATGTGCTTAGTCTTGCTGCCTCTGGGAGACCGTTCCACCACTTGGGTACCACAACGGAGAACAATCTTGACTGGGAGTACCTAGAGCGACTGGATGGCAGAGCCAGACGGCTTGTGCTGGATGAGCGCAGTTCTCTTCCATAAGGCGTTAGTAGGTCCTTCAGATAAGCTATTGCTATCCTTCAGATAAGCTATTGCTAAGCTATTGCTATGTCAACTTTGCAGTAACTACCGTACAACATCCAACCCAATACCAAAACTTTTAAGGCATTTTTCTGTTTTATTGCTGGCGTAGTTACTGCACTTTGCCTTTGTGGGGCAGCATAAACAAACTGCTAGCTTCCCTTTGTCTTATCATATGTCTTGAACTCCCTCCCCTTCTGTGGTTGAGTTCCCAAACTCAGGTGAAGATTTCAGCGTTGGCATACCGTAGATGCTGTCCTTCAGATCAGAACGAGAGCACAAGGCGGCATGGGAATCCCCAGGCTATTGCTACTGCACACTGTATACTCACAGCCAGGGCTCTAAATCAACTTTTTTTTCATCACCAGCCAAAATGGCTTGTAGCTTGCTAGCCAAACACAGACTCACTAATGGGTCAAAGTGGCTAGTGCGTTGGTCTTTTCTACCAGCCAAGCTGAAATTTCACCAGCATTTGGCCAGTTGGCTGGTGTTAATGTGGAGCCCTGCTCACAGCTCTACCTGCCCATGGGCTGTGCTGGTCAGGGGTGGATTACTGCACGGGCCTACCATACCCAGGCCCAGACAGGGGCCCTGAAGCCCAAGCCTCCATATTTTCATTCTCATATTGCATTGATATTGCACCTTTTTAAAAACTGTATTGTCACATTTTCTCACAGGACCAACCCCATACCCCCAACAACATACAGGGCTTCTAATATCTGGCCTACAACTACAAATCTTTTTGGGAACTTGCAAGCAGCAACACCCATAGACGAGGGGGGGGGCTTTCTTCCTTTCTTGCCCAGGGGCCCATGGGGTCATAATCCATCTGTGGTCCTGGTGCTGCCTGCCACAGATGAGACGGAGCATCTAGACCTGTACCTGAAGCCAGGGGCACCGCCAGAAATGTTGGGCTCCATGAAAGATTCGAATTTTGGGCCCCTGTCAGTGCTTGGGCCTGTAGAATCTGTAACACCTCGCCCCCCCCAATGGCACCCGGTACCTGAAGCCTGTCCTCCACATGGCAACAGCACCGATGCCATTACACAGTACACTGAATCCCTAAAGTAAACAGTCTGTAACTGGTTGGAATTACTGTATCAGCAGCTATACAATGCTGAAGCACACTAAAATATTGAATTGAAAGGTTACTTTGCTGGGTCTATGGTAGAGCTGCTACAGTGTGGCCATCTTGCTTAGTGATCCCACGTCACTCTGCAACAGCACCAATGTCAGAAGTGTCAGCTAAGGGTAACTGAATATATTAGGTTTTTTAAAGATTTTTTTTGTCTTTTTGACTTTATTGAAGACAGGACAGTAGGAGAGGCAGACAGGAAGCGAATGGGGAGAGAGATGGGGAAGGGTCAGCAAAGGACCCGGGCCGGACTCGAACCAGGGTCAGCCGCATAGCAGCCCAGTGCCCTACCGTTAGAGCTACAGTAGGTCCTAACGTAATGTATTGTAATGTAACGAGCAAACGTGCCTGTGCTGTGCAGATGAGATGGAGCAGCTGTACCTGTACCTGAAACAGGCCCGCCTGTCCCCCGCTGGCCACCTGCAGCCGGCCACCAAGCACGACTACCGAGCGTCCTTCATACGCCGCTGCCAAGACGAGGCCATCAACGACAAGCTGCACCACGTCCGGACGCTCAACAGTACACTGAAGGTAGGGGAAGGGGTGTGAGCATGTGTACCGGTAGGCCTATGCTAGTGAGGTGGGTCTCTGTAGAAGAGGGCAAGAGTGTGTTTTTTTTCCCACATTACCGGTAATCAATTATTTGTGGTTCTCTCTCTCTCTCTCTGTCTCTGTCTCTCTCTCTCTCTCTGTCTCTCTGTCTCTCTGTCTCTGTCTCTCTCTCTCTCTCTCTCTCTCTCTCTCTCTCTCTCTCTCTCTCTCTCTCTCTCTCTCTCTCTCTCTCTCCAGTCTAAGGAGGCAGACCTGCTGTGTCTAGAGCAGGTGCTGGCTGACCCGTCTCTCAGTGCAATCAAGTATCGCCAGTGGAGAGACGCCAACGTGCTGCTGCTGCAGGACATCAAGCAGCGTAGTCAGCCACTAGGGCGGCGCCAAACACCTGAACCACAGGACCCCACCCAGACCTCCTCAGCCACCTCCACCACCACCACTACTACTGCTACCATCACTGCCACCGCCACCACTATATCTTCTAGCACACCCTACATCGCTGAGACCAGTGTGTGAGCCTACAGTCGAGGGGCGTTGGGAGTTATATGAAAATAAAAAATAAAAAGTCCTACTCAGGGATTGAGTGGAGGACGCAACCCAGAGGACCCATCACTTTGCCTTCTGAGGAGGTGACTGCCGTGGCAGTTTGGCTGGAACCTGCTGACGCAGTAAAGAAGGGACTGGTGGGAAGATACTGATGTGGTGTTCAGATAAAGCCTGAAGCACACAGATACGTGGCTGGATAAAAGACATGTGGGCTCGATAAGAGTTCTAGAAAGTTCTGTGGTGTGGACTTTGGGAAGGCAGATGGCCGGATGTATACATCTCTGTTTTTTAATCTTTACACCACTCTGTAGGTGAAAGGACATTGCTTTTGTTTCCTCACTTATGTCGTGCTGTGGGTGCTGTGACCCAAAGGCATGTTTTGTTTTTAGCGTCAGAATAAATAGATTTTACTGGATGATGATGGCCATTTTTTAACCATTGCTTTTTTTGCACGGTTGATGATGTTGATGAAAGATGTGATTGATATGATTGAAATGTTTCAAAGTCAGACATGTTGAAACGTTGACATCCATTTAAAATGGAGATTCTCTAATGTTTCGGGTAAGAATCTTATATAGCCAACTGGTCTACATGTTCAAAGGTAGACCTCCAAAACGGGGTTCCACTGTGGTTTGGGGAATTGTACTTATTTGTTATGGTGAATCATCTCATCTGGAATCGTCAGTCTTGTTCCAGTTTCCAGTCTTTCACTTTCAATTTGGTGTTGTTGGCATTCATGAGATACCTTACCGTATGTTATGATCCAGAATGGTCAAACACATCTGCGCTATTGCACTGCCAGGTGATTGAACAGGTGATTTTAGCTGTTGGAGTTAACTGAATTGTGTTTTTATTTTATATTTATATAACCAAATTTGTCTTTTAATAATTGCATATATTTTATCATTTTATCCCTTGTACAGATATGTATTATGTATTGTTTATTGAAATATAATGTATTGCCTCCTCTGTGCAGCTGTGTATGTAATGGATGAAGGGTCTGAAAGAAATAAAATACTGGATCAGAATACTACTTCTTCTGAAACTATCATTACAATACACTTAGCTGACGCAATTATCATTACATTACACTACACTTAGCTGACACAATTATCCAAAGCATCTTACAGTTATTATTAGTTGAGGGTGTTTGTTACAGTCCCTGGTGCAGTGTGGAGTTGGGTGCCTTGTTTAAGGGCAGCTCAGCCATGGAGTGAGATAGGGAGCAGAAGGGTGGGACTTGAACATACAACCCTCTGATCTAATGCCCATCTCCTTAACCACCAGAACATTGCTGCCACTTGTATACTTGTACGCAGCGGTGTGTGAAACGCCACATGTTCAAATCTGATCGAGTTAGGCTTCATGACCATTATTGCATTACCTTGTACTGTGTTGCATAAGATTTAATTTGCGTAAGGCTTAACATTTTCTTCCATCCACTAAGAAACTCTACTTAGTATAAAAAGTAACATAAGATTTATCTTGCATTACATAACACTTTTCATCTGACTTGACTTGCAAACAAGCAAGGACTTAATGGTCCCACTAATAATAATTCATACACTGGGATTTTTGTGTGTGCAGTTGATCGTATCGAACTGACTAAACTGAGCTTTAAACCTGTTACACTTAAGCATTCTGTCAGTCTACTAACTGACTCTCTATTGTTCTCTTCAGCTCTCTGAACCCTTTTCATGCTGACAATACAAAGTGTCACATCCAAGTCTACACACCCCTTCTTCCTATCCAGCCCCTTCTCCCGGCCAGCCATCTGCAGCCGCTGCGCTGTTTAATGGAAGGCATCTTGCGTATGAACTTGGCATGATACTGCACAAAACTTCTCTAAATCCTTTCATCAATGGGGCTGTTCCAAAACTATCCAAATAATATCCAGCCATCTGTTGCCTTGCTATTGTCCCCTGACACAAAGACGTTTGGGGTGAGGTGTCAACCTCTCAGCCTGACATAGCTATTGAGATGATAATGATGATGGATGAAATTGCAATCACAGAGACTGCTCACTGGAGGGCGCTATTTAACCAAAACTTAAATTGCAAAAGCTGATATTGTGCTTTTCAGGGAAAAGAAGCTTTTTCAGCATTTTTCTGGTGACAATGGAAACTTGTGCCACATTCTTCCTCTCATTGTTGTATTAGTTTTAGTCCATCCAAAGTCGCCTTTGTATAATACAGATATGCACTCATCTTGTTTCGAGGCGCACACCTAAAATGCATTAGAACCATGTTAGCACTGATGTTCCTACTTCTATTTATTTAAGAACCATAGATTGCTATTTCCATCACTTGGCTCATTTCATATCAGACTGTTGGTAAAGTGGGCACAGGAGAACAAAAGCCTCAGAGATGTGAGATGTGATGTCGAGGGATTGGAGAAAATAGCACTGTACGTGTGGGTGGTGCGTGTGCAAGACCTGAGGTTAATTCTAATGACAGGGCTCTTTCAAACAGTTCATAAATCTCAGTGTGCAAGTTCATGCCTGTGTGTGTGTGTGTCTGTGTGTCTGTGTGTCTGTGTGTGTCTGTGTGTGTGCGCGCACGCGCCATCTGTGTGTGGTCCATATAATCTGATGGTGCTGCAGCCAGTGTGAGCTTAATATTAACAAAGATGCCGGAATCAGCTTCCACCTAAGGGCTGTCGTCTCCACTTTGGTTCCTTATACATGCATACACTTTTCCACCACTGTATTAAAGGGACACTGTGTGAGATTTTTAGTTGTTTATTTCCAGTATTCATGCTGCCCATTCACTAATGTTACCTTGTTCATGACTACTTACCACCAGCATCAAATTCTTCATTATGACTGGAAAACTTGCATCAAAAGTTTTCGTTATGACTGGAAAAATTGCACTTTTCATACATGAAAAGGGGGATCTTCTCCATGGTCCGCCATTTTGAATTTCCAAAAATAGTCTTTTTTAGCTGCAAAAATGACTGTGCTTGGACCATACTAGAAATATATTTTTTAATACTTAGTAAACTTTCATGTAAAGATCAAATTTGGCAATAGGCAGCCCAATTTCAATAAGCAGCATAGTTGCAGTACCTTTTTTGACCATTTCCTGCACAGTGTCCCTTTAAACAATTGGCAAGTGTAATCATGATGATTTCAGTGAGTCTTTTCTTCTATCTGTTACAGAGTAGCACTGAGCTGGGGCCCCAGACAAAGGCAGATAGGATGGATCCAAATGAATTGTGTCCAATCCAATTTCCATTCAATTCCTAAAATTTAATTATAAACCCCTCCAGCTGTGTCTGCTTCCAGTATGCTCATCATTTTCATATTGTGAGGTGTGTGTATGTGTGTGTGTGTGTGTGGGGGGGGGGGGGGGGGGGTGGGGGGGGGGGGGGGGGGGGGGGGGGGGGGGGATTTGGGTGGTGAATCAATTTCATGAAAGAATAAGTCTCTCACCACTGTGTGGAGGCGGAGGTAAGCACTGCAGCAATCGGGATTTTGGGCAAATCTGCCTTGGACGAGTAAGTTTCTCCATTGGAGTATGGCGTAGGGGGAGGGTTAGAGTTAGTGTAAACAGCACCTTTAATGGAAAGGGATTGAGTTTAGACGGCCCTCTCTCCTCTTGCTTCGCTCATGCATGGCAGGTAATGGGCAAACGAGGCCCGTACAGCATGGCATGTCATGTACTGAGGTCCTCATGTTCACATCATGGGACGCCATTGCTGGCTTCCATCACAGGCACAGCCTGGGTGTGTATAACACACACGCAGTGAAACCCTGACCACCTTATAACACACACACACACACACACACACACACACACACAAAGAACATAAATAAGACCCATGACTAAACAGTCAGTCTGAGTTTCATCATGTTTCCCTAGAATAAGTTTAGACATTGGTTAAGTGTATTCAGTACCCTAGTTTATGTCTATGGGCTGTGTGCGCGTGTGCCTGAGCTTGTGTGGGTGTGCATGTGAATAGTGGGTAGAGTTGCACAGTTACTTCTGTATATGGTTCTAATTTGTGCATCATGTGTTTATTTTATAAGTATTCCGTGTCTGTTTTGCCTCAGACATTGTACGGGTCACATCCAGCAGAGCCCCTCTGACCACCCCATATTGTCGTGTTTTCATGTGTGGTTGCTGCTGGCCACAAAAATGCCATCCCAACGGACCTCTAGACTCTCCAGCCGATGGCTAGGCCGTAACGACTTCAGCCATAAAGGACATGTGCTGCACTGTGAAGAGCAGTGATTCCCAAACTTTTTTCAGCAGGGACCCCCTTTTGGGCTTAAGAATAATGACACTTGAATGTGCCACTCTGTGTCACCCTTTTGGACTCAAGAATATTTTTGTGCCTGGGCGTTTCTTTTTGTCCATTAATATTGCTAGAGTTTCCATTAATAGTTTGTCTGGCAAATACTGCTAGAAGAAATCCGCAGGACAGAAAATAAATCTATTAGCCAAGCCATACAAGGGAATACTGTTTCTAATCCAATTATAGAGTTATGTTAGCTGTCAATCTGTGGATTTCCCTTTTTTATGAAGTGTCCTTTTTGTCCGCGATCCACCCCCCCACCCCCCACAAGGGGTCCCGACCACCAGTTTGGGAACAACTGGTGTAGAGTATGTCTTTTAGGAAGGAACACAATGTTTTGGTACATGTGAAAGCCAAGTGAGAACTGTCTTGGGACTGTGTGACGTTGAAATGACAGTGTTACGCATTCCAGCGAGTGTCTGTGGTGAGCAGCCATGCTTTTTGCCACCAGAGTAGGCCTTGTGAAAAAAAAACAAAAAAACACCAACATTCGGAAACAAAGGCACTTCTCATTCCCATGTCCCAAACTCAATTTTAAGTGCTCTGGGAAAAAAAAGAAAAAGAAAAGTGGCAACATACCAGGCCACGTTCCTTCACCACCTGTAAACAAATCTGTTTTTTATTTTTTACCATCTTCATATATAAATATATACATTTTGCCAGCATAACTTGAGATGATCCAGCACCAAAGCCTTTCCCTGGGAAGAAAATAAGCACTTCCCCTTCAAGTCAAATTATGCTTGGAAATCCCAGGAGCAAACAGCTTCAATCTAACCCTTCATCCCTTCTGTCAATAGTGCTGGCAGGCCTGAGCTGTTTTCCTGGCCACAGCTGAGAGCTCAGCTCTATGCAGTAATAATAATGACAATCAGAATCAGCTCTATCAGCTGTGGGCAGACTCTCCATCCATCTCTCTCCCCTTTTGTCTTCATGTGTATGCATTTCATATAGTGTGAAATGATTACATTTCTTATTCTGTTTTGGGGAGTAATTCTTTGGCCCCTGAGGCGATGATTAAGTGTTTGGTGTGATCGCCTGGCTGTCCTATTAACATTGGGTTGGGAGCAGTGGGGTGGGAGGTTAAAAATTAGCTTCGGACGGATTGGAATCTTTCTGTGGGACTCGAGCCAAGAATATCAACTTTGGGGATGATGAGGGATGAAGGCAGTGGTTGAGGAGGGGCTAAGCAGAGAAAGAGAGACAGCTAAGAAACCTGGGACAACAAGATATTTTGTATGTCAACAGCAATGACTGTAATGTGGCAGCTTGTCAAAGCCATAAAAAATTAAACAAATTGCAATAGTAAACTGGCAAATCAGCTTTAAACTTGGTATTGCGCCTTACCTGATGTTTGGTTTACCAAGTGCTCTAGTTCCCAGATAAGTAATGGAGATTATTCATGTCCAATGCATTGTTACATATTGCTACATCACCTAAATCCCCATCGCCTCTTGCATGTAGGCTCTTCAACATTGTGCTCTGAAGTGATGTTTTGAGTCTACGTTGTTTCTGGGCTGTTCAGTTTAGGTGTGGCCTCGGGGCAGTTGTTCAGTTGATCCTTGTTCTTAAGGCGCAAATGACATTGTGAAAGGCATGAAGTGGAGGTGTTTTAATACCTGACAAAACACACAAGCAAAAATAACATGATCGTCTGACACAACTCCTTCCAAGGGATCAAATGGTTTTGAAAAAAGACAAGTGGACGACATTACATGATAAGAGTAGGCCTAGTGCATGCCAGAGGTAAATTGAGATCAGGCGTCTCTGGTTACCAGACAATGAACTGTAATGTCCAAGTTTGTTTGGAATGTCCCTTTTCTTCAATAGACCTTAACAAGATAAATGGTTGTATTTCCAGGGCTTGTGACATTCAGCCAAGTTTGTGGGCCAAGACAGGAGTTCAGAGACTTAATTGTGGCAAGTCCAACTGTTACTCACCCCATAAAGGTGCTTATTAGGTCTCTTCAGAGTAAAGTCTTTGTATGAAGTGGCTTATTGAAGTGGATTGCTCATGGGCAACAGCAGGAATCCAAATGTTTTATTTTTTATATAAACTTTTTTCTTGTTTTCCAAGGGGAGATAGGTTGTTACTTATTGGATGTGTAGTGCTACTCATGATAATAACCAGCTCCTATACAGGTAGGTGTAGTCTTGCTGTAGGGTACTAGTCCTGTAAATTCAGAAAACTCCCAGAGTGGCCTATTACTATTAGTCCAGAAACTATTTCCAAGTGCCAATGTCATTATGTCAACGACATTGCATTGAATTACAATAGCCTACAAGAAAGAAAGAAAGAAAGAAAGAAAGAAAGAAAGAAAGAAAGAAAGAAAAGACGGACAGACAGGCAGATAGAAATGTATCTTTTTTTTAATGATACAATTGCATGATTGTTATTGGTCCAGTTGGTTTGTTCAGTTCAAATTCAAAATGTGGAAACTGAGCGAACGACGACCAGGTCCGATTCAAGATATGGGAGTGGTTTCCACTACACAGCAACACTCACTGTACCGACAGTACTGATGCTGCCAGAGTGACTTCCCACAGTCGCCAGTGGACTCACAGCGCATGGAATTCGGTCAGGAGAATTTAGTTGAAGTACGCGAAAAGGACGTTTAATTTCAAGAGAAAGTTTTGTTATGTGAGAAAGTTAAAGGAGAAGAAAGTGGTGAAAAGTCGTTGAAAGAAGGGTGCAGTTATCCAAGGATACGCCTGTGGTGAGTCAGCCCAAGTCCCTTCTGTCATTCTCTTATAGGGCGACGTTATTATATAGTTTTGCAGGAAACTATTATTGTTAAATTATTGATACCTCTCTGGTTTTGAACGGCAACTCATTGTCATTTCTACCATTGTCGTAACCATTTCCAGTCAATCTCATTAAGTTATCAACTCGTGTGCAAGGATGTCAGCGCGCGTTTTTATGCTATGCTTATTACGCAACGCAATGTTTATTACTGAGGTAACTGAATGTAACTTTCACGAGGACACATTTAACACCGTTAGGCCTGTATAATCTGACAAAACTAGTTCGGCATATTAACTGTTTTACATCTCCATATACTACTTACCTCCACATACAATTGAAAACATAGGCCTACGGCTATTATTTTGGACGCCAGTATTTTTTCTCCAGGCTCTGTGACATTAACTCGCACGCGGTACAATTGAGGCTGTGGAAAACTCGGCAGGAACTGATGTATTCGTCTAGAACTATTCAGTGGTTTGATTTTCAGTGGTTGTGAACAAAACATATGTACAAATTGCTCACTGCTATGCATACTTACCGTTATCTTAGAACAAGACTGAGATCTTTGGGTTTGTTTGGAGCTGGCAATCAATGAGTGGAGTGCCTTGTCTGTCACTTTTTTCCTGGCCAGCTGTGATGGTGTTAATTTAATTCCTTTCATGTCTCCTCATGACCTGTCCCTCTGCACCTCATATTCTTTTGACTGACACCTGCTCTTCTGTCACATGGTGACATAATCATTTTAACACCTCAGGAGTGCCATGTCAAAGCATCTTCTTTTCGTCTATAGTATATTTTTGAGCTTGAGCAAGAGTCAGTTTTCTCTGACTTTTTCTCTCCATGCTCCCCAATTTTTCATTCCACCCGCACATGCTGTTCCTACACACACTTCTCAAGGTCTCAGCCACCCCCAGAAAACCAGTCACGTGCTGACCCATATTTTAGGGGCGGCTGCCATTAGCAGATTCGACATGAGTGTTACTTTCAGTGTGTGAATGTCGTCTAATGAGAGGTGAAGGGTACACTTGTTGACCCCGGCGCTCCTCCTCAGCTGTGATTTACAGGGCAGAACATCACCCCTTACGCAGCCCATTAAATGTCTGCTGGCCGGGGCATTGTGTCCTCCAAGGGGGTCCCTGTGTGTGTGTCCTCCATCCCCCACCGATGAGGCTTTGTTGTGGAGAAACTGGGGCAGCAGAGTAGCCAACATGCAGTAAGGAGTGTGCTGGTTGACTAAAATTAAGTTCGTTTGGGGAGAGACACACAGGCACAAACCCACATATATGCGTGTGCACACATTAACACACACACACACACACAAGCACGCATGCACTCGCACTCGCACTTGCACAGGCACACACGCATGCGCACACGCACACGCACACGCACACACACACAGCAAAGTAGCGCAGTGGTATGAAGTGTGTGTCTTTAAGAGGAGAGAGTGAGCAAACACAGCAACTCATCACCCCACCACAGGATGGCTGTGGTGAGGGATACAGTCTACACACACTGCACAAAGAGCACTCTGTCGTGGAAACTGGACACACACACTCACACACACACACACACACACACCACTAACCACCCCACCACCCCCCACCCCACCCTAGTAACCCCTTGTGTGGTTCAACATCACGGGAGTACAGTATTTTAGGTTGTGGATTAAGAACTTTTCTCTGCTAAGCTCAAGTCAGCAGTTAAAGGCGAATAGCTCTCCACTTGGCACGCATGCCTTGGCCTCAAAAGACTCAAATGGAAATGAAGCAGAAGAAAAATGTTGCCTTTAACAGGTGAATCAAACTTTAAGTGGCTTTTAATCCGTGCGATCAGATGAGGGGAAACTCCTCGATGGTACAACTAAATGGGAGTAATTTATGTGCACGGTCAAGAAGTATACCATTAGCCTTTCTCTGGCCAGGAAGACCACTGTCAGCACAGTTGCAGTATAAGCGAAACTAAGTGTAGTCATTAGTTTCAACCTGACCAATGGTATGTATGTGATTGCAGGGGTGGAAATAGGCTCCTCTGATTTCCATTTGCTTGGACTGTTAGCTGTGTGCATACTGTACGGTACGGCACATGCCTTATATGCTCCACTGTCCAGGGGTTGCCAGGTGTAGGCTAGTGTCCGTGACGTGGGTGCACCCTGATTGTGGCCGCTGTGGAGATTGTAAACACATTCTGCTGTCCTGTCCGTTCCATTCCGTGGCAGTTGGGACGAGGACCAAGCGGCTGGCGGCGCAGCATCCAAGCGTTTTGTCTCCTGTCCAGGTCTGCTGAAGGTTTTGTTTGGATAGCGCAGCCCCAACTCTCTTGCAGGGCAGTTCAGCTTTCAGCTCTGGAGTCTGGGGTATGAGAGAGAGAGAGAGAGAGAGAGAGAGAGAGAGAGAGAGAGAGAGAGAGAGAGAGAGGTAGAAAAGGAGAGAGAGAGAGTCAGTTAGTCAGTCAGTCTGGTAACAATTATCGCTGTGTGAAAACGTAAGCCCCCACTTGTTATGTCTTACGGGCTCATGTTGTGTGTTATTGGGTTCTTGCACCCACTGAAATGAATGGTGTGCCACGAGGACACAAGCCAACACTGTGGTCTGCACTCCGTGAGGGGAAAAGGAACACTTTATGATGAGAATGAGTCGTACCCTATGCACGTGTGTGTGTGTGTGTGTGTGTGTGTGTGTGTGTGTGTGTGTGTGTGTGTGTGTGTGTGTGTGTGTGTGTGTGTGTGTGTGTGTGTGTGTGTGTTTGTTTGCACATGCGCTTGCTTTAGTTTTAGATTTCATTCAGCAGTGTGAGTGACACGGGGACTCATGGCAAGGGAAAAGGGCCATTTCACATGTGTTGCTCAGTTACTGTTGTTGTTGCTATGTGGCGTCATGGGAACCACTTCATATTGTTTTCTCCAGCGTCCTTGGTTAACCTTTTAGGGTCAAACACCAGGGAACCTGTTTGGTTATTCTATTGATCAGACATGGCAAGACCCGCTTAAATAGCTGCCGCCACAGTGGCCATATGCTCGCTCCGGACAAAGGTTCCTCTGTAATTATTGACTTTTGTCACTTTAAGTGGTCACTTATTGGCTTTTGGGTCACCAAACTCATTAGTATTTGAATTTCATTCATAAAAAGAAGAATGCCACAAAACCTCACGTTTGTGTACTCACGTTTATTGCAGTACTACTGCAGCAATAGTGATAATAGGTGTTTGTTATACTTTAAAACTGCTAAAATCTCCCTTACTATTTAATAATGTAATCAGAGATGTCCATGGGGGGGTGAAAGACTAAATTAATATTTAAATGACTAGCAGATTTCCAGTTGTTAACTTAAAGTGGAATGGCTAGAGCCAGATACAGGGGGCTGATGTTCATGGGCTGCCAGCTAATTTATGAGATGGGAGCTGTTGAAGCGTTTCAGTGAGTAATGAGCTTCTCTGTAAAACTCTTAGCGACTGGTAATAGTGTGGTCTTAATGTGTCTCTGTGGGTCTGTGAGTGCACATGTAAATGTGATGGTGGTTTACTGTCCAAGAAATGAATGGTTTTTGGTGGAGGTTGGGGTGGACCAAATCATCAGGATGTATAAGAATATATAAAGGGGGGGAAAGGGGTATCGTATTATGCTTTTGTTGTTAACAGATGTACTATTCTCATTTTAGAATATGTGGAAGGTTTCTTTACTAAACAATGGTCCTTTGGAGTGTTAATGTTGTTGTCATCGATTGCCATCATCGTTATCGTAATCATCATCATCATCATCATCATCATCATCATCATCATCATAAGCATATTTAGTTCCACTGGCAATCCCAAGTCTGCCTGTGTCATTGTTTAGGTAAGATTGATATAAAGAGTGTATTCCAACCACTTCAGCATTTCTTTGTTAAATACAGTAGAGACTCTGGTAGCATCATGGTTTATTGGTTTGCTGAGTCAGGCTCAGCTTCAGACTCTTGTCACTAAAGATTCAGAGGGTGTGTGTGTGTGTGTGTGGGGGGGGGGGGGGTTGGTTGATGATCACTGGAGTGTTCTACAGTGCTGCCGGTAAATGAGAGTAATTTTCATCTCTGTCTCTGCGGTTGAAAGTCGATATACGTAGTGCTTGGCCTGCCGGTGCCTATACAGGATTGATGCCTCGGAGGGGCTTTGATGTTGTTCATTTTCCCACTTGTTTTGCCAATGCATCTCCCTACAGACTCTGAGATGGCAAAGAGAGAGACAGAGGGAGCGCTAGAGTTGGAACGGGAGAAAGAGAGAAAAAGGAGCGAAGTTTTGGGAAAAGAAGATGAAAAGTAGCCAAAATAAGTAGACCAGGCACTGAGCAACATAGCAGGAATAGGAGAGGAGAGGTGGGGGAGGGGGGGCAGATGAAAGAGTAGAACTGGCATCAAGCGTTGATGTGTGATGTGCAGGGCCGTTTTAATGATCAGGCTAGATGTAGCTGCAGCCTAGGGCCTCCACCTACCAGGGCCCCCCCGATTGGCCAACAGTCAAACATTGCAGAATTGTGACAATACGCAATATTGAGTACAGTTTTTAATCTCTCCACAGCTGCCACGTTATCCTTAATTCATTGCTTGTAATTATGACACTGTTTATGTGAAATTGTGGTTGAGAAATTTGCCTTCTAGGGGCCCTAGGGGGCCCCGGGCTATCTTAGTCCGGCCCTGGTGATGTGTCTCCTGTCCTGCACTTTTAATTTTTCCAGCTGTAGTCATCACAGCCTCACAGCCGCTCCATTGTTGGCCACTTTATCCCAGTGTGTTAGAAGCTGTGCCCTTGATGTCTTTGTGGACGCGGGGACCAGCAGCAGCAGGAGAAGGCGCTCACTGTTCTCAGACCATCTGAACCGCTGCCGCTGCTGGTGCTGTGTGGAATTTGTGGTCGGATTTTCTACCTAATTAACCCCCTATTTTCTCATGAGAGTGGCCGCAGGTTTTTTTTTTCCTCCAAGATGGAGGAATGCGATAGGCTTTTGTGGTGCCCTGGGTTTTGTTGTTCTTCCGCTAAGCTGGCTTTACGCACAACATTAGGCCAGTTGTTTCGGGTCTCACACACACAAAAAAAAACTTGTCGAGCAACAAAGGAGTCCCTCAGCTCCCAAAAAGCAGGCAGGCGGGCAGGCACACGGGACAGCATCACCTCCCATTAGACCAGAGCAGCCTCAGGTTAACCCTATTAACCCTGGAATTGGCTCCGAACTTCTCACTGTATCCATCATCGCCATCATCCGACTAATCGACATCATTAAAACGCTGTTGGACATTCCAAGTTCAGCCAGAATTTGGCTCTGAACTCCTCTCTGTATCCATCTTGGTCACTACAAATCACACATTGGCATCTCTTGACTGCAGAGGCGGATACTGCAGAGTCTGAAAGTAGGTAAGCTCAGATGTTTATTAGTTACAGTTTTCTGAACCTGCTGATGTGAATTAGTATAACTCTGCCTGCCAGGTGCTGTAAATTAATGGCTAAATTAATGAATATCGTTACCTGCTAAGACCACAGGCAGAAGGAATGCATGTCAGATGTTACAGTTTTGAGCCAGTTTACCTTTTAAATGTCAAGAAAAGAAGAGGTCTGTGAGTAAGCATCACAACGGTGGGTTTTTTTTTTTTTTTTTCATGTGGCTGTCATCTTAGCTTAGTCTACAAGACATTCCCTACTTTTAACGCTTGTCAGATTTAACTGGTGCTGGCATCTGAACAGCTTGTTTTTCACCTATGCGGTTGAGTGCTGAAGAACTTCTCATGGCTTTTGACTTAAGCCACTGAGGTTCAGGGAGTTCACTGAGGTTTTTTGTCAACCCAAGACCAGCCCGACCAGCTTTGTCCTCGAGAACCACCCTTCATTAGTTCAAAGCATACTGGACATTGACAGACAAAAAAGAGAAACGTATTTTCTTCAGAGCTGAGGTAATGGCCAATGACTTTGGCCAAGGTCACTCCAGCGCGCCAACCTTCAGCTCCCATTGTTTTGGAAATGTGACAACCCACTGCTGCTTTCTTAGAACTTCAGTACACAGTTAAAAAGGCAGTGTTAATTCAACACCTAGACAGTGTTATTCTTTTTTTTTTACTGTGTAGTCAAAGGAGTTAAAGAGAAGTGAGAGCTCTCATGGCAAAACGTTTTGTTTTCCCACCTCATTTTTCATGCCTTGGCCACAGCGATGGAGATTTATGACGATTTTCTTTCACTGCGCTGACGTCCCGCTGTCACCCACCCACCAGTCCAGAGTGCCCACAGGGCCCCGTCACCCACCCACCAGTCCAGAGTGCCCACAGGGCCCCGTCACCCACCCACCAGTCCAGAGTGCCCACAGGGCCCCGTCACCAGCCCAGAGTGCCCACAGGGCCCCGTCACCAGTCCAAAGTGCCCACAGGGCCCCGTCACCAGCCCAGGCAATCTGTCCAAGACTGAAAAAACAACCTTTCTCTCTCTGTCTCTCTCTCTCTCTCTCTCTCTCTCTCTCTCTCTCTCTCTCTCTCTCCCTCCCTCCGGCCTGCACTCTTTGTGAATCACGTTTAATAAACAGCCTCCCTAATAGTCACTCCGCAGCCTGCCATCTCTCTCCCGTCCGTCCCGCACATATACATTTACTTCCAGGAAGCGGCTGGCCTTCGCTCGTATAGGGCCATGATAATGAGCATTACTGCATGGCCACCACAGCTGAGTGTTTTTTCCCCCCTTTCTTTATTTATTATTTTTCTTCTTTTTTCCCTTTTCTTTTACCAAATCATCCCTTTGGTTGGTCTGCTGCTCTGGTTGGTGTGGCTTTGCTGGAGACAGGGGTCTGCTGTGTGTGTGTGTGTGTGTGTGGGGGGGGGGGGGGGCATACTGTAGCAGTGGTGGAAAAGGGAGGGTTGGTGGGCGTCAGTGGGGGATAGTGTCTGGGTGGGTGGGCATAGACTTTTGAGTATGGATGGAGGAGGTGAGGATGGAAAGAAAGATGAAGGGCATGGATGGATGGATGGATGGATGGGTGAGGGGTTAAGGAGAGAGACGAGGAGGAGGAGGAGATGAAGAGGAGAGGGCTGCCAGTGGTGTAATGTAATGGTGGTCTCTCTCTGCTGGACCCTGGAAAACTGAACCCCATGCCTCCCATTAGGGCCAGTTGTGGCTCTCATTAGGGCCGGTTTTCTGCCACTTTCACAGCAAATTTGATGCTATCAATGCCGCCACCGCCGACGCTGGGTAATAACAGCCCGTTGAAAAGCCATGCGCCAACCAGTCTTTCTGAGGAGAGAAGTTGTCCGTATCACGTGCCAATGCTGCCACTGAGGAGACTGAACACCCCCCCCCCCCTTAAAAAAAATCCCAAAAAAATACAGTTGATAGTGGAGAGCCTAGGCCTTGCGATGAGTGAGGAGCAGACATTTATGCTTGTGTAATGGTGGTTTCGCCAATGGTGGTTTGGGCTATATTATGGGTTTTATATATACTATGGTTTGCATTACATTTAGATATGTGTTTTGTATGGTTACTGAGTAGCCAGCAGTCCCATTTGTTGGAAGACCATACATTGCGTACACAAACACGTACTTTCTCTCTCTCTCTCTCTCTCTCTCTCTCTCTCTCTCTCTCTCTCTCTCTCTCTCTCTCTCTCTCTCTCTCTCTCTCTCTCTCTCTCTCTCTCTCACACACACACACACACACACACACACACACACCCACCCCAGTGTCTCACTCCCAGACTACACCGCTGTTACATGCAGGGTTGTTTTCAGAGTGAGGTCCCCTGTGACCCAAACTGAACTGGGCTCTGGGCCGGGCTCCTCATATACAGTATCTCCACCACAGTCTTGTGATCTCACATGCATTATACTGCCGCTGGACCAAAGTTAGTCCTGGCCACGCTTGTTATATGGCAGACTACTACCACAAACACAAACACACAAAACACACACAAACACACACACACACAGGCACACACACACGCATAGACAGACATGCTGATACACACGGAGGTCTGTGGCTTTGTGACTTCACTTGTGTTTTTAGATGAAAGAACGTTGGTTGTCCGTTTACTCGTTGGTTGTTTCGTTCATTCGTTTAAGTGCGTCTGTTCTTTCCAGGAGTTTTGTTATATTTTCAGCTGCGCCAAGGAACTCTCCGGAACACTACTGCCATTTGAAAATAACATCAGTCTGACATCATCTGGATTTTCCCAGGCAGCACCCCCAACCTCACAACCCCCCTCTCCTCTCCCCTCTCTCTGCTCTCCTCTCCCCTCTCTCTGCTCTCTTCTCCCCTCTTCTCTCCCCTCTCTCCACTCCCCCTCTCTCCTATCCTCTCCTCTATCCTTTCTCCCCTCTCTCCTCTCTTCTCTCTCCTCCTCTCTCTCCCATCCTCTCTCCCCTCTCTCCTCTCTTCTCTCTCCCCTCTCTCCTCTCCCCCTCCTCTCTCCCCTCTCCTCTCTCCTCTCTCCTCTCTCCCCTCTCCTCTCTCCCCTCTTTTCTCTCTCTATCCTCCTCTCACCTTTCTCCCTTCTCCTCTCCTCCCCTCTATCCTCTCCCCTCTTCTCTCCTCTCTCCCTTCTCCTCTCTCCTCTCTCTCCTCTCTCCTCTCTCCCCTTCTCTCTCCTCTCTCCTCTCTATCTCTCTCCTCTCTCCCCTCTCTCCTCTCTCCTCTCTTTCTCTCTCCTCTCTCCTCTATCCCCCTCTCCTGGTGTCCTCCTCTCCTCTCCTCTCCCCTCTCCCCCTCTCTCCTCTCTCTTCTCTCACTCTCTCGCCCTCTTCCCTTCCCACTCTCCCCTCTCCTCTCTCCTCTCTCCCCTCTCCTCTCTCCTCTCTCCCCTCTCCTCTCTCCTCTCTTCTCTCTCTCTCCTTCCCTCTCCTCTCCCCTCTCCTCTCTCCTCTCTCCCCTCTCCTCTCTCCTCTCTCCCCTCTCCTCTCTCCTCTCTTCTCTCTCCTTCCCTCCCCTCTCCCCTCTCCCCTCTTCCCTCTCCTCTCTCCTCTCTCCCCTCTCCTCTCTCCTCTCCCCTCTCTCCTCTCCTCTCTCCTCTCCCCTCTCCTCTCTCCTCTCTCCCCTCTCCTCTCTTCTCTCTCTCCTCCCTTCCCTCCCTCTTTCCCCTTCTCCCCTCTCCTCTCTCCTCTCTCCCCTCTCCTCTCTCGTCTCTCCCCTCCCCTCTCCTCTCTCCTCTCTTC
>NC_085874.1:17611829-17616829 GCF_034702125.1 Engraulis encrasicolus | reverse complement strand
CAGTTTGGCTCGTTTGGCTTTATTACATTGCAGTACACTGAGCTGACACTTTTACCCAAAGCTTCCTGAGATTCGAACCTGCAACCCTCTGGTCACAAGACCAACTCTGTAGCCTTTTTGTGCAGATGGGTCCATTGGTGGGCTCGTTCACTCTTTGTGAAAAAAAAAGAATCAACCCCATCATAGCAACATGGCTATGACATTACTGAAGGCAGAACTAACTATAAGTGATTAAGTAATTGATTAAGTTACTGATTCAAAATTGCTCATTACAATTACATTACAAAGCAGTTGCAGCAGCAGTCATACAGTAAAACACTGTGAAACACTGAGTGTACTGCTATAGTGCAGTATTTAAACGTCTATGCCCTGGGATGTCACGGCTCTGATGGGTGCCTTCATCCAATCACATTCCAAGTTCCATCCTGATGGAATGCGGCTCCGTTTAGAACCCCAGAGATACACAGAGAGAGTTCAAACTGGCACATTTGACTTCACACACCCACGTCACGGCTGCAGCGATGGGAGGACACCCGGAAAGGGGCAGGACGACCTCCGCTGACCTTTCAATCTCCCGTCCGACCTTCAACGGATGTCTGCCATTGGTCGGTGGTCGTACGGGAAAAGGGCTCTGGCCAAGTTTGGCCCGGGGAAGAGAAGGGAAAGGAAGGGAGAGGAGGGGAAGTGACCGCATCCTGCCTAAAGAGAGTACGCCTGATTTTACTCCATGTTCTAGAAAGGCCGTGAGAGTAAGGTAGGCACTTTAGATACGAGAGAGAAGAGGGGTCATGAAAGGTTTTTACAGCTATGTTACATAAAACCAGAAGTGGAAAACTCCACCTTTTCAACACGTAGCTGTGCGTATTGTTTCATCTGTGAACTTGAAACAGGTGAGGTGACTGGTTGTGTCACCAGCCAATGTGGAGTGTGCAGGTTGAAATGAACTCATTTTTTAACTTGACTAAACACATGTTGGTGAATTGGCAGGAAGGAAAGATGAAGTAAGACTGTCACCTTCACAAAAGTCTGAGATGGTACCTCATAATGCACGCCATTCCGCCAGTTTAACGCTGTAATAGTCGTTGAAAAGACAATAGCACTACACTACTATGACATTACACAGGATGTTTAGCAATTACATTACGTCTTGGTCATTGTCATTCTTTTTACAGCAAATTCACAGTATAACAGGGGGCCATGTCTTCACAAGTTAAGGAGGTTGAAATAAAAGATTTGAGGTGAGTAGAGTAAGCAGTAGTAGGAGTAGCACATAGTGCTCAGAGAGTGAAGGATCAGGAGAAGTAGTAAGTGGGTGATGACTTGTAGGGCGTGGGTGGGGGCACACACTTATGAGGGCAAAGCTGAACAAAGACATCAGGTCAGGCAGTGCTCAGAGGAGAGGTGCTTTAAAAACAGCGGGGTCAAACCCCAAGGCTTTAGGGGGATTTGGGCAGAATTACCTACGGATTCTGGACCGAAGGAGGTGCAAGTCAGCAGAAATACAGCTGCAGTGTACGTGTGTGTGCACACTGTATGTGTGTGTCTGTGCGTGTGTGTGTGTGTGTGTGTGCGTGTGCGTGTGCGCAAGCCCTGGACCTATGCCAGGTGATCAGGGACTCTTTTGTGCCTCCAGAAGCTGCCAAAGGAGGAGCAGCAGTCTCTCTCTCCCCTCGGCCTGCCTCACCGGCCTCGCTGGCCTTTTGTATCTAAACAAGCGCGGAGAACAGAGCCAGAGCCAGAGCCGTCTGCCTGCCTGCCCTCCCGCATCAAGATCACTTCCACGCGTGTGAGCTCCGTGACAATAAGAAAAGGCGCTGTGTGCGCGCTGCACCGTGCCAGCTGACAGAAGAAACACAATTGAGAGGAGAGCATGAATAGGTGATGTGGCTGGACGGATGGCAGCAGTCTTGTGTGCCTACTAAGTCCGCCTGTATTCCTCTTTGAATGAAGTGGAATTAGCTTAAGGGCTAAACTGAATGTTTGCCAAATTTGACTCAGTCAGCGTATTTCTTACTTTTTTCAGTGCCAGTTTTTTCGTGCTATTTCTAGGAGGCATTTCCTCAAACAAATATTAGAACAGTGGATCCCTTCTATTCATTTTGTTTTGAAAACCAACACGAGTTTGCAATTCAAATTTAGTGGTTTTGCCCCTTGCTTTCACAGATGCGTGAAAAACTTAATGGTCACACGTTTGAGTTTCCGCATGCACTCGTGTCTGCACACATCACACCGTGTGTGTGTGTGTGTGTGTGTGTGAGTGTGTGTGTGTGTGTGTGTGTGTGTGTTTGTGTTTGGTTGCTTCCTACAGTATGTGTGTGCGAGCCTCTATGTGCCTAAAGTTTGTATGTGTTTGTGTGTGTGTGTGTGGGTTTGGCTGGTGGTGTGGGCTGTGTTTACATAGGCTTAGGCTTGACCACAGCATCCTGCTCATTACTGCGCTGGGGACATCACAGCAGCCATAGCCAGTGTTGCCAGATTGGGCTGTTTCCCGCCCAATTGGGCTGCTTAGGATGGCCGTGTGCGGGTAAAAATGGCATTTAGCAGAAAAACCCACCCAAATTTTTCCCATAGACATTAATATAATTAATGCGGGATTTTGTGCTTCTAGGCGGGTTTTGAGCACTTTTTGGGCTGGAAATCATCAGCCTCATCTGGCAACCCTGGGCATAGCCATGAGCCCAGGCCAGCTGCAGGAGAGCAGTGCAGGAGAGCAGAGCAGAGCAGTACAAACACAGCAGGCCTTCCTAAGCTATCAAACACACACAGATGCTACTCAGACCCTCTGGAATGAACTACTGTACAGTATATACTGGATGAGTGAACATTTAATGCGGATATGGCCTGGCTGTCCTTTCAGAGCTCATATAAATACTGTACAGTGTTTCCAGCAGATTTTTTGTTAGTCAAGGTGGTGGGGTGTTAACAGGTATCAGACACGCTTAGCGACCGTCTTTGGAAAGGCTATGCCGTGCAGTTTCATAAGAAATATGACATGAAAGCCCTAAACGTAAAGTTAGAAATTTCATTCACAAAAATCTTTTCAGGGGACTTCAATGTGGTAGGCGTTTGTTGCCATGGTGGGCACCTTAGCAATAAAATGCTGGGAGAGACCCTGCTTTCAGTGTGGGACTGGTAGTGTGTGGTATACAGCATGGAGGTAGTATAAGAACTGGAGAGAGTGAACAAGTTCCGCCTCCAGTCATTTCAATGGGAAATATAGGGTAGGGAATTCAGCCAAAATTGAACGTTTTTTCAGCTTCCAAATTGGAGGTATTTCCGCCAACACTTTACTCAGCCAATTACGTGCCACGTTAATGACTGACTTACAAAGACGGGCATTGGATGCATGGAGGTGCCCAACCACAGACCTGTAAAGGTCTGTGCGCCCAACCCTAAACTCGTGTACCCACCAATCATCATGAACGAAGTGAATGTCGGAAGTGCGAAAATGGCAACTTGCTAATCGGCGAAGCTAACCAGCCAAATCCTGCCCCCCTGGTATACAGGGCATTTTCCCAGTGGTCCAACAGTCCTCAGGGGCCGATACTGTTGTTTGTTTAGATTTTACGAGATCGGCCCTCAATTTAGATGGAGCAGCCCATCGATCTATCTTTAACATAGATAGTGGACAGAGCTAATACCATCATAGAAAAAACAGGGGGCTGTGCGAGGGGCTGTGGGGTCTATGCCAAAAATGCCCAGGCTGCCTGCTGTACATACATATAGTAGTAGAGTAGAGTAGTAGAGTATGCTGTAGTATGGTATGGTCACACTGGTGAAACTGTGAATCAGTCAAAAAGCAAGTAAAAGTAGTTTCGAAAGTGAAAACACTGCCACACTTTTCCTTCCAACACAGATGACTTCACTGGGTGGCTTATCTTCCTATCTTGATGAACAGGATGCCAGAGGTGGAAGAAGTACTGAAGTTGTGTACTTAAGTAAAAGTAGAAGTACCCTGCGAAAAAATTACTCACGTGAAAGTGAAAGTTGTACACCAAAAACGTACTTAAGTAAAAGTCCTAAGTACTAACTTTTAAATGTACTTTTCAGTACAAAAGTATAAGTAGGCCTACTCGCGCAATGGCTGTCTTTCTCCATGTCTACCTATTTGATCCAATAGGAAAAAGTGTCTGTAACGGTTTTCGGTTCTATTTGAACATGACTATGGAGTCCTGTTAATGTTTTTTAAAGTATATTTTCTGTCTGGGTGTCAATTTGGAAGAGGGGCTTGGTCCTGCCTCCCTGCCCGCAGCTGAGGCTACTGAAATATCCACGAAACACAACAGGAAAACCTAGGATAAATGTAACTAATAGCAAAGTCTTCTCCTAGAAATGTAAGGAGTAGAAAGTACAAGTAATTGTCAAAAAATGTAATTGAGTAAAAGTAAAAGTCTGCATTTTTATTTTTACTCAAGTAAATACAAATCCCAGAAAAAAATACTTAAGTACAGTAACGAAGTAAAAATACTTAGTTACGTTCCACCTCTGCAGGATGGAAACAGTGGCAAGGTTTTTACTTTCACCTTTTGGATTTTTACTTTTCTGACGACTCCGTGTCCAAGCTGCAATTTGGTGAATGATTGGTCCTGGAGGTGTGATTTGGGGAGCTGAAGCATGAATGGAAACCAAGCTGTTTCTCATTTATATACATTACATTACGGATCCCTATAGCAACACTCAGCCAGAGCAAATGCATTGGCAACATATGGTGGTTTTATTTAGGAGACTACAGACCAGCTATCATCATCATTAGTGTCACTGTCTTTCTTTGTGTCTTCACCCGTGCCTCTCTCTTTTCCTCTCTGTCCCCCCATTTTTCCTGAGGTAGCTTTTTTCGTCCATTAGCCATGTCTGGCAGTCACTTTTCCCCTTCCTTTCATTTTTTCCCTCTTTTCCCTGCTATTTATAGCCCTCTTTCCAGCTTTACATCAGAGTTTTCCCCTCTCCTGTCCTCTCCTCTCCTCTCCTCTCCTCACTTGTGTATGTGATCACTTCCTGCT
>NC_085874.1:17604329-17606829 GCF_034702125.1 Engraulis encrasicolus | reverse complement strand
CACTTCCCGCAACCTGCCATGATGCTCCCTCATGCCAAAAAATCCTAGAAAAAGCCCTGATGTTGATATCTGAACCCGATACCGATACACCGATACCGATATCCCATCCCTAACGCCATGTCATTACGCCGGCGACCCGGGTGTGATTCTGACCTGAGGTCCTTTGCCGATCCTTCCCATCTCTCTTTCCCCACACATTTCCTGTTTCTCTCAACTGTCTGGTCTGAGTAGTAAAGGTGAAAACAAAAATAGGTCTTTTTTTTTTTTTAATTAAAAACCCAAGATTCCACCCCTAAAATGTTCATTTGTCTTCTTTTGCTGAACAAAACATCTCCGTTGCACAGTAGGGAAAAAAAAGAAAAGAAGACAAACAAGTATCTCTTTATGTTGTCCTCTCCTCATGTACCAGTATATATCATCATTTCTATATCATTTCCTCGTTTTTATTTCATTCATCAGTTCTTCCAGCACCACCAGAAACTCCCTAATCAGTTTACTACCACCGTGGAGAAAGTTTGTCCAAAAAAAATTCCACCGATGTTATCGCTCCATGTAGGAGATCTAACCTGCTTGTGTCAAATCACGCATGACAATATCCTGCGCTGGCATGGTTGAATTGAATAGCAGCTCTTGTTGTGGTGAGGAAGCCAGACAAGATGGGGGAACAATGGGACCCTCCACTCCGCTCCGCTCCTCTCCGTCTACCAGGTGTCAGGTGAAGAACTGCGGTCACGCTATGCCCTGCCAACAAGCAGACGATACATGGAGGCTTCTCTCCTTCTCTTCTCTCTCTCTCTCTCTCTCTCTCTCTCTCTCTCTCTCTCTCTCTCTCTCTCTCTCTCTCTCTCTCTCTCTCTGTGTATGCGTGCATGCGTTCAAGCGCAAGTGTGTGTGTGTGTGTGTGTGTGAGTGTGTGTAAGTGTGTGTGTGAGAGAAAGAGAGAGGGAGAGAGAGAGAGAAAGAGAGAAATGGGTGTTCTGCCAGAGATGAAAGAGATTGTAATGGGCCATAAACAAAGACGTGCAGCAGGTGGAATCCCCATCCTGTTGGGTCTTTCCTCTGTGGTTTTATCAAGGCTGCTTTCTCCATTCAGCCACTCCAGATTACTCTCTCACTCTGTGTTGGGGTCTTTCCTTATTTTCAGGACAGTGCTTCTTCTGTCAAGGATTTACAGTATTTTTTTTAGTAAACAATACCTCAGGTCTATTTGTAGACTCAACTGTCCTTGAAGTTCCCCCCACTCTTTCTCTCTCTCTCTCTCTCTCTCTCTCTCTCTCTCTCTCTCTCTCTCTCTCTCTCTCTCTCTCTCTCTCTCTCTCTCTCTCTTTCTCTCAACTGTCAAGGCTTTGTTCTCTGTGTTCCTTTCATTCCCACTTACCTTTTTTATTCATTTTTCAAGCATTCTGTTCCATCTGTCTTTCTGCCTGTCTGTTTATTTGTCTGTATAGAATGTCTCTCTGCGTGTGTTTGTCTGTGTCTGTTGCCTGCTTCTTTACGCTTTTAAGTAAATATCCATCTTGTGTGTGTGCGTGCGTGCGTGCGTGTGTGTGTGTATGTGCATGCTTGTGTCCGTGTGTGTTTGTGCATTCCTAGTGAACATGTGGTGTGTGCGCTCACTGGTGTGTTAAGTGGCCTGAGGTGGCGTGGTGGTGGTGGTGGTGTTGGTGTTAGCTGTGGTATTCCTGCTTAAACAAGAGGCCCAGTCATCTCATCTCTGGCAGGCCAGGCCAGGCCAGGCAGCTCCCAAATCCCAGGAGGGGGATGCTGCTGCTGCTGCTGCTGCTGTTTCTACAACCACTACTATGCAGCTGAGAGAGAGAGAGGGAGAGAGAGAGAGAGAGAGAGAACTATGCGTACACACTCTCACACTTGGTCACTACTTCTCCCTCTCACTCACACACTCAGCCCCCATGTCCGAACCCTCCCTCCATCTCACTCAAATGCACACAAAACACTCAGCTTTCCTTTCACCTTTCCCCTGCACCCCTACTCGTACGCACACACACGCACGCACATGCGCGCGCACACACACACACACACACACTCCTGTCGCCCTCCTCCTACTACTACTCCTCCTCCTCTTCTTCCTCTTTTTCTCTTTATTTCTCCCGGGGCTCCTCCCTGTCTTCCACCCCAGAGGAAAACCACTGCTGGCTCCAGACATGTTGTTGCTCTCCAGAAAAATACATACATTATGTTTCCCTTTCGCTTTTTTAACTCTCCGACTAGTTATGCAGACCTGGCAGGAGTCCCTCTTACTGTGGAGTCTGTGTGTCACGCAAGCGTGTATACGTGTTTATGTGTCGTGTTGGCATGGTAGTACTTAAATAGTGAGTAGGGAATTAAAACGTACATATTCCAGCCTCTGTGCGTGTGTGTTTTGTGCTCTGTGTGTGTGTGCATCTGTGTGTACTGGCTGTCTGTGTTTGTATTATATGTGCTTGTTTTGTGTTTGTGCTGTATGTATGTGAGTAGTAATGTGTGTGCGCCTGTGTGTCCG
>NC_085874.1:17594329-17601829 GCF_034702125.1 Engraulis encrasicolus | reverse complement strand
CTCTCTCTCTCTCTCTCATGCACACAAACTTATTCACACACTCACACACAGCCAACACAGGATGGGTGTTTCTGTGCTCAGCGAGCGGAACAGAGGTTTTGCTAAGGTCCAGCCTGACCCCCGACCCCAGCTGTCTCATTCAGGATACGTTGCCCTTGTGAAGAGTTTTGGGGGGGGCGGGGGCATCAGGGGGGAGAGGGTGGTTGGTTAAAGGCACTCAAGCAAATGCAGTAAGAAACTAATTAAACCAGCAACAGAAACCCCGTAAAATTAACCCCCTAACATTTTCACAGAAGCTTTTCTTTTCCTTCGACATACTCAACATTGTACTCTTTTCCATAACCATCCATAATAGTTGTAGTAGTCATTGAGTAGAGGTGCTTTATTGATCCCGAGGGGGAAGATGGGCGGTTCAATTCCAGCAAAAAAAACCTAATTAAACCAGCAACAGAAACCCACGGAATTAGCCACCATTTTCCCAGCACAGCTGTAAATAACCCCCTTTGTTAAAAAAAGAAAGGGGGGTAGGACAGGGGTGACACAAAAATTGTGCTAGCACAGCAGCTAGAACGAATGTCCTCTTAATTGGTTGACTTTACGGTGTCCAATAACCATTTTTTTCTTTACCTGCATAGCTCGAGACTGCTGCTGTATGTGTATACTGTCTGTGGGCCAATAAAGAGCATAATATGACCTGGAATCCCAGCCAGACAAAATAAACATTTGCCACAGAATGAAGCGTGCCCTTGTGGAGCGTGTAGAGCAGTACCTGTACGTCATGGAATGAATTTGTGTGTGTGTGTGTGTGCGTGCGTGCGTGCGTGCGTGTGTGTTTGAGTTTGAGGAGCAAGGCAGCCTGCTCTTGGTGTTTAGGTTTAGAATGGGAAGGGAGGAAGGTGCTCTTTGGTTCTCTTTTTTCCCATTTTTGGGGTGCGTGTGTGCGTGGCTTTGTGTGTGTGTGTTGGAGTGATGTTGGGGGGTTGGGGGTTTAAATGGGGTACTCTGACCACAGCGGGGCTCACACAAGGCTGGCTGTGTGTGTGTGTGTTACTGACAGATGCCCCTCCCCTTCTCTCTGTGTTCCCCCATTCAGACGACTGAAGGGAAAGCGCAACAGCTGTGTGAGCGAGCGACAGAGCAACAGAAAGAGAGAGAGAGGGAGGAGGGTGCCACGGAGTGAAGAGCACTGAAGAGTTAAGCGCTCCGTGCCGGAGAGAGAGAAAGACACTGAGAGAAACAGCAGTCCCTGGAGAGACGGAGCAGAGGACAGAACCCTTGAAGCTCCCCCGAAAGAGTTAAACCACCTGAGGAATACAAACGGGATATCAGCTGTGGGACGCTGAGGAATTATGCTAACGGCTCCCAGACTCCCCTGAAGACAGGAGCTGTTGCTGGTAATTGAAAAAAAATAATCTTTAGAAAAAAAAACGTATTGATTTGGCCTCTTCCTCTACCTTTAGAAAAAGCTCTGAGTGATTCCACTCGTATTGATTGTCCTTTTTTCCCTGTAGAGTTTGTTCTTCATCGCTGCTTTTGATGGTGTGCTCATTACTTATTGATCTCCACTCTGCTCTCTGTCATTCCCACTGTGCATTTGTGTGTGTGTGTGTGTGTGTGTGTGTGTGTGTGTGTGTGTGTGTGTTTGTTTGTCCATGTATTTATTTGTGCCTATATGTGTGTTTGTATTTAGTTGTGTGTGTGCTTGTTCATTTGTGTGTGTGAGTGTATTTGTGTTTGTGTCTGTGTGCTTATTTACATGTTTATTTGTGCATGTTTATTTGTGTATGTGAGTGTGTATTTGTGTTTGTGTGCGCGCGCGTGTGTGTCTCTGTATTTGTGTCTATTTGCATGTTTCTTTGTCATATCATGTGTGCATGTGCGTGCGTGGGGATATGCATGCATGTGTTCCTGCTTGCCTGTCTGTATGTGTGTGTGTATTTGTACACGCATCCAACCACACACTTGTGTAGTACCGGTACTTACTGTGTGTGTGTATGTGTGTTTTTGTGTGTGTGTGCCCTCCTCTCCATCCAGACCAGGATGGGAAACGCAGACAGCCAGTACAGCAGCTTCATCCTGCCGGGGAAGCCTCGTCCCTGCTCCCTCAAGTTCCCCTCCTCCTCCAAGGACCAGGCCCTGTCCCCCCACGGCTGGTGGAGGGGCACGGACCTAGGCACCGTCTACAAGGCCCGCGTCGGGGCCAGAACCACATCGGCAGGACTTTCTACTCACAAGAACAATAGCCAGCCTTACCTCTCCCGCCACTATGACTATGTGAGCAACGCTGGTGGTGGTGGTGGTGGTGGCGGCGGTGGGGACCCACAGAGGTCTTCCTCCCCACTTCGGTGTGGCGGGGACGGGGGGTGGGACGGATGTTACTCCTCCTCTGGGGGGCTCCAGGCGTCTTCCGCCGGGGATCCAGGTGTGGATCCTCTGGGGAGCAGGAGCAGCCCCAAGGTGCTCTTCAGCAAAGATGGAAGTTTACGCGTGGAGTTCACCAACATTCGCCATCAGCAGGAAGAGGAGGTCCACCACGATGAGGAGGAGGAAGGGAGTAGCACGGTGGCGCGGCCCAACGTCGGCCCAGGCGACGCCGGCCAGCGCACCAGCAACGGCAGCTCGCTGAGCTCCGAGGGCTCCTGGTACGACTCGCCCTGGGGCACCGGCTGCGGCGGAGGAGGAGGAGACGCCATGATGATGATCAACGACAACGATAACGTCTTCCTCGCCGGCGGCAACCACCAGGCGCCCCACCACCACCCCGCCTTCCCCTCGCCCCTCGGTTGCCACGACAACAACAACACCACAGGCTCCTCCTCTTCCTCCTCCTGCTTCTCCGGCGGCACCGTCGTGGGCCGCCACGGTGACGAACTCGGCAGCTTCGGCTCGTCGTCGTCGCACTTCCGCCTGAGCCAGCTGGCCGGCAGCCGGGGCTACCTGGTGGGCAGCGGCTACAACACCTGCTCGTCCGGCCGCACCGAGGACAGCGGCATCGGGGACTCGCTGATGGCCCTGCCGGCCGACCAGGAGCAGGAGCAGGAGCAGGAGCTGGAGCGGATGGCCTCTGCGGAGGAGGTGGCCCTCTCCGGACGCTACAGCAGCCCCAGCCTCATCAACCCCTTCCCCTTGCCCTCGCAGTTCCAGGACGCCCCTGGGCTCGCTCATCATCATCATCATCTTCATCACCAACAACACCACCATCATCACCTCAGTCAGCAGCATCACCATGCCTCTGTGGCCTCGGCCCTGGATTCGGCGACGCTCGGTACGCAGCGACGAGAGCTTTGTGATCCCTCCGGGATGCCGTACTCCTCGCTGACCTTGCCGTGCCGCAAGCCGAGCAGTGGCAGCAGCAGCAGCAACGGCAACACCAGGAAGGACTCCCTCAAGAGCCGGATCAGGAAACTCAGCGATTGGACGGGCAGCCTGAGCAGGAAGAAGAGGAGGCTGCAGGTGAGAGAGAGAGAAGGGGAGGGATGGAGGGAGAGGGGAGGTAGAGAATGTGTGAGTGTGTGTGTGTATGTGTGTAAGAGAGAGAACGAGAGAGACAGAGAGAGGGGGGGATGTAGGGAGGGAGGGAGGTAGAGAATGTGTGTATGTGTGTGTGTGTGTGAGAGAGAGAGAGAGAGAGAGAGAGAGAGAGAGAGAGAGAGAGAGAGAGAGAGAGATGGAGGGAGGGAGGGAGGCAGGTAGAGAATGTGTGTGTGTGTGAGAGAGAGAGGGGGGGGGTCAGAGAGGGAGAGAGAGAGGCCTTATTTGGGTGTAAGTGGCTACAGCTGCAGGGGGTTTTGTGATGTATGTGGGCTGACTCCAAACAGGTTCTCCCATCACGTTCTGTAGCACACACGGCCCACAGAACACAACACACCCTGATGGCTCTGCCAGGTGTGTTTTGGTATGTGTTTAGGCTGGGAGCCATTTCCTATATGCTTCGATGCATACCTGCATTGAAAATAGGAAGCACAAACTGTATAATGATGAGAAGCTGTCCACGTGTACTTTGCCATGAGCGGTACAGTATGTCAAGCATGCCAACTTCCTTACATAACAAGAATGTCATAACAAAAAACATTGGGGCTCAGGTTCATGCAGGCTGGGCAGATTTCTTCAAGGAGAAGAAGAAGTTCAAACCGCATGGTGATTATTACTGTTATTATGGCTAGCCTTTGTGTGAGCCTGAAAATGCACGTCTATAGACCGAGAATGTTTTTGGGGGGACAAGAGATAAAGGAACAAGGTTCACTGCTTTCTCAAAAGCTTCACTGCTTTCTCTACGCTCGTCTGTGATTTCACAGTGGCTTGTTTTGGGTTATTAGGAAAGAGCTTCCTGTATGCCAACAGCCTGCTAACATCACCTCAGCTCCATTTAACACCACAGCGTTGGTGTTAAACAAACTGTGTGAAGCTGTGTGAACGGTGGCTCCCAGTGTTTAGCACCTCTGTTAATCACATCTGTACCTCTCTCTCTCTCTCTCTCTCTCTCTCTCTCTCTCTCTCTCTCTCTCTCTCTCTCTCTCTCTCTCTCTGTCTCTCTGTCTCTCTGTCTCCACTCCTCACTACTGCAGGATCCCAGCTCAAACGAGCCCACCGACGCATTCAGGACCAACAACCTGTCTCCCGTCGATCCCCAAGCCAGTGCCTCCTACTGGGCTCTCAGTGTGCCCCCCCAGCCTCACCCCCAAACGCAGCCTCCCCTCCACCACCACCTACACCTCCAGCCTGGCCCCGGCTCCATGTCTGGCTCTGCCTTCGGCTCCTCCATGACCCTCCACAGCCAGCAGCAGCAGCTACACAACAACATGCTGAGGCAGAACATCTACCAGAACTTCATGCAGGAGCTGGAGACTGGTGGAGGTGGAGGTGGTGGAGGAGGAGGAGGCGGCGCAGTGGTGGCCGACATGGGGGCCCCGACGTCGGAGGGCGAAGGGGAGGCCGGGGAGGCGGAGGTGGGGGAGAGCAGCAGCAGCTCCCTGGGCTCGCTGGAGCAGCTGGACCTGATGTGCGAGAAGGAGCAGGGGGTGGTGAGGAGGGCCGGCTGGCTGTCCTTCAAGCCCCTCATCACGCCGCACCACAAGGAGCGCAAGCTAGAGCTGGTGGCCCGCCGCAAGTGGAGGCAGTACTGGGTCACCCTCAAAGGTAAAACAAAATGTGTTTATTTCGATTCTAACGACCTAATTATCAATCAATGGATTCATAACACACAATTCTTCAAGGTCTCCCACCCATACATTATTTTAAAGACCTCCTAAAATCATCATTAACTGACCAATGCAATTGTTTTTAATTTCCCACTTAGTTTGCTGTCCTGTTTTGTTGTCTGTGAATACTCAGTTTTAATGTGTTTATTTTCTGTTTGGATGTGATGTGCTGTGGTTTGCCTTGACTCTTGTGTTTTTATTGTGACATACTTTTTATTTTAAGCTGAGTGACATATTCAGAAGCTGAAACATGTCCTCCCTGCTCCTGTAGGATGCATGCTGCTGTTCTATGAGACCTATGGGAAGGCCTCGTCCTCCTCCTGAATGGAAATAACTTTTAAATGTCTGCTATCTGACCTAAATGTAGCAGAGTGAAATATTCAGAAGTTGAAACATGTCCTCCCTGCTCCTGTAGGATGCATGTTACTCTTCTATGAGACCTATGGGAAGGCCTCGTCGTCCTCCTCCTCCTCTGGTGAACAAGACCTGTCTCCCTGCTACGCTCTGCTGGCCGAGGACAGCATCGTGCAGGCCGTGCCCGAGCACCCCAAGAAGGAGCACGTCTTCTGCCTCAGCAACGCCTATGGAGACGTCTACCTATTCCAGGTGCGTTGCTCTCTGCAAATCTTGCTGTTTCATCCAGAGGAAGTGTTAATCCCAGGTTCAGAAAGTAAAAACCCTGCCACAGTTTATTTTTGGGGGCTTTTCAAACCTTTTTTGGTGTTTTATCAGACAGGACAGTGAAGCAGAGACAGGAAGTGAGTTGGGAGAGAGAGACGGGGAAGGGCCGGTAAAGGGCCCCGGCCCGGGAATCGAACCCGGGTCAACCATGTAGTAGTCAAGTGCCCTACCATTAGCGCCATGGTAAGGCCACCCTGCCACAAATTTGATCCAACCAGCTGATCTTTATGAGTACTCGAGACAGGTAGACCAGTTAACCACTGAGATCACCTGTGTAAGAAGGAAACTATGCCATGTCTACCTATTCCTTGTCCACCCCTCTACTCTGCAGTATGCTATGGTACTGTACAGAGAATGACCTACAACCAACGATGTTCAACGATACTCTCCTCTGCATTGAGCTGTGCTACCGAGTTTCTGGTTTCCCTCTCCCATGGCTGTTCCTTCTCCTCAGCACCTCAGCTACGCTGCTGAGAACCTCAGTTAATAGTTTCCCAGGAATCAATGCTCCCGTTGTTGACAACATTCTGTGACTCACGAAAAGGCATGTTAACGTGTAATCCGAAGCGACTGCGGCGAAAAAGAGGGGGAAGTTTGCCGTTAACTGCATTCTTGGCCCGTCGTCAGTGTTTTCACTTTTTTTTGTCTCCTTTAAGTTGGGCGGGTGCGGTGTAATGCCGTGTGTTGTGTCCCTGAATGAACAGAACAGCCCTAGAGCAGCCAGGTTTCCCCAAAATGCTTCAGGATTGAGTCACTCAACTGCTGCCGTTGATTTGGGCAAGGTCTGCCTCGTAACACCCGCCAAGGAACATACATACAGGCCCGCTGACAGCTTTGACTGGACCCAGGACAAAGTCATCTCAAAGGAGCCCCCATTCAGTACATGCAATGTAATGAAAATCTAAATCTCTCTGGGCGCCCTCTCTTCCTGGGCCCAGGACAGCAGACCCCTTTGCCCCCCCCTGTCGGCTTCCCTGCATACGCACAGCACATACCCATCCGCTTCTCTTGGCGCATGTGTTGATTAAAATGGCAGCATGAGATCATGGAGCTCTGGTCTTAATGCCTCATATGTGCCACGGCCGTGCCCTCCTTATATAAATAATACTCTTCAAGTCCAACGACCCCTCATTTCCTGCCATTGCCGCGCTGACATTTGGCTTCATTGTGGTCAGTCTTAAACGGCCGTCACGTGTTGTTTCTTGTTGTGACTACAGCGTGCTTAAGAGAGCAGAAACGCCAATTCGCTGTGGCTTTTTTAAAGAAAGTCTGCACATGAATAGTACAATGTAGAATTGCTCTGTTTTCCCTAAATGTCCTTCAATCAGTTGCTGTTTGTTTGTCAAATCAACCACAAAGAGGAGGGGTGTAAGTGGTCACTCCGAAGCTGGATGGTGTTATGGCATCATTTGTTGCCATGGCATTCAAAGATGACAGTTTTGGCCCTCTTGCCGTTCGTTATTCTCTTTCCGTTCCTCAGCATCAGCCACCTCAGCTTAGTCACGGCGGGGAAAAAAACAAGAGTATGGCTCCAGTCAGGCCAGCTGCATTGAGAACAGCTCACATGCACGTGTTTTTCTGTGTCTGTACGTGTGTCTCTCTTGTGTGCTGGTGTCTGTGA
>NC_085874.1:17581829-17584329 GCF_034702125.1 Engraulis encrasicolus | reverse complement strand
TGTGTTTGTGTGCGTGTTTGTGTGTGTGTGTGTGTGTGAGTGGGTGTGCTAGTTTGTGTGTGTGCGTGTGTGTCCGTGCGTATCTTTGTGTCTGTCTGTCTGTGTGTGTGAGTCTTATTTGGGTTTGTTCTCAAACCCATGGATGTCTCAACTTCTACCACGCATGACACACCACCACTAGTACAAGAGAGTCGTAAACTTGGAGTAAATCGCTTCAAGTTGGAAGTGCTCGGCATGGATCCATCTCCCCGCTGTCTGCACTGGAGTCCACAGGCCATTTGTTACGGGGGGCATTGTTTGTGTGTGTCTGAGTGGCTGAGTGAGTCATGGGAGAGAAGGCCAGCTGTGGTGATGGGCCTTAAACACCAGCCAAGCCAAGCCATCCAGTCAAAGCCCTCCTCCTCCTCCTCTCCTCTTCTCTTCTCTTCTCTCCTCTTCTCCACCTCCTCAGACTCTTCAGCCTCCTCCTCCTCTCCTCTTCTCCACCCTCTCCTCCTCCTCTCCCTCCACCCCCTCCTTCTCCTCTTCCCTTCTCCTCTCCCTTTCCTTCTCTCCTCTCCTCTCCTCTCCTCCATCTCCTCTACCTAGTCCTCTCATCTCTTCTCCTTTTCTCCACTCAGCCTCTTCCTCCCTCCTCTCCTCCTCCTCCTCTTCCTCCGTTCCCTCTACCTCCTCCTCCTTCTCCTCCTCCTCCTCCTCCTCATCCTCGTCTCCTCTTCTCCACCTCCTCCTCCTCCTCCTCCTCCTTTTCCTCTTCCACCCTCCTCCTCCTTTCCTCCTCTTCCTCTTCTCCCTTCCCCCCCTCTCTCGCTACTCTTCTCCAGAGCTCATCAGCCCAGTGTGAAAGGTGTTTGGGAAGTCATAAACACACAGCTCTTTAACAGGTCCCACCACGAGGTCCGTCCCCGAGAAAGCCAAAGGGACAAACAACACACACGGCAGGCAGGCTGGAGGAAACGTGCTCTCAAATGGGCCGTCAGTCTTACCGTCAGGGGACAGCAGGACATAATACAAGCAGTAGGAGCCAACGATGATGGCAAAAACACAAGCCGAGTCGACCCCAAGCCCCCAACCCCAACCATTACCCCCTTCTTTTACTCCTCTCTGCACACTGGGAAAATCCAAATCTGCTGACTTTCGCAAGCTAAAGCCGCTCTCGCACACGTGCCTAATGCATGAATCATGTGAATGTGCAAATTGGAGACAGGAGTGTGTGTGTATGTGCCTGTGTGTGTGTGTGTGTGTGTGTGTGTGTGTGTGTGTGTGTGTGTGTGTGTGTGTGTGTGTGTGTGTGTGTGTGTGTGTGTTTGTCTGTGTCTGTGTCTGTGTCTGTGTGTGTGTCTGTGTCTGTGTGTCTGTGTGTCTGTGTCTGTGTGTGTCTGTGTCTGTGTGTCAGGAGGATGGGGGGATTGCTCAGCATTCGAACCCTGGCTGGCAGCGCTGGATCGTTAGAGCGCACGATCGCACATCGAAATGGACCCCCAAGTTAATAGAGTCAAGATTGAGCTATAGGGGCAGAATTACCATGAGCCACATGTGGTTAATTGTTGCAAGCTGGCAAACAGCCCCTGCAGGGACAAACAGATGGTTTGTGTAAACCCACACAGTCCACTAAGTATCAAACCGTTGGCTGGGATAGATGGAGGGATGGAGTTCGGGTTATGGAGATGTGGAGGGATGTGGCGGGGGTGAGCAGGGGGAGGGGGATGCTCTTCTGTCCCTTGCCAGCCCCACCACCAGCACCATCATCTTCTTCTGGGTTTTCCCAGTTGAAAAGGGGATTAGTCTGATTGCTTCCAGAGTCCAAGTTGGGCCACGAAATAAGATGAAACAGTGTCCAAATTCTGCACACAGCAACTCTCCCCGCCCGCACCCCTTCCAATTTCACCCCAGTTTCCCCCAATGTCTCTTGTTCTGGCCTGGGGTTGAAGTCAAAATGAAGTGTCTTTAAAACAGAACAGTTCTCCCCCCTGTGCATGTCTGTTCTTGACCTATCAGGTGGTGTTAGCTCCATCCCTGTGTAGACACAAGCTGTGGATATTGATCTAATGCCGAAAAAAAGCAGACCCGAATTCATGACATCAGAAATGTTGTCGTACATCATGCTTTGCATGGTTGTGCTCAGACAGACCGCATGAGTCGCCTGTGTGTCTCTGAGCCAAAGGGCCTTCAAGGCAATGAGATAGTGGCCACTGTTCCCAGGACAGTCTCTCTCAATTCACTATATACAGTATACTACGGTATAGTATAGCAAATCAAATACATCAGCCTTTTCCTATGGGTTGTTTTTTTGTCTAACGTTGGAGACAGTGTGCTGTGCCATTGCTGTATGCTCCATCTATGGAGGTATAACTAGCGTGCATTGCATTTTAAGCTTTTTTCCATGGACATGGACCACACACGTCATCGAAATGCTCATTGCCCATCGCAATGCATCAGCAATAATGGTGTGTGTTGAATGATATAATTCGAATTGCTGTGTCCAAAGCCAAACCCCCCC